>NC_059345.1:22628047-22845547 GCF_019703515.2 Myxocyprinus asiaticus | reverse complement strand
AATGAGAGGAGGTAAATGGGTTCAGAGAACCGGTTTTCATTTTTCCGTTCCCCCTCAAATTTTACTTGCAAATTTGGCATTCAGCCTCTCCTATTTCACAGATGGAGGCCATTAACCATATTGCATTTGATAATTTTGTCAGCATTGAAAAAGGACAAACAAAATGGTGATACAGGATTGGAAGAATATCGTTTTAAAAATAGTGAATGTAAATCATGTGCTCTGCTATCTAAATCTCAATAAAAACTCTTGTCCCCTTTTCCTCACTTGCTTCAACTAACATGCTGATAATCAAAACACTAATTTACATCTGTGCTACATAATGTTTTCTTGCAACCATTTTAACAGCTGATAAAGAACTTAAGAAAAACATAAAGCAAAGCTGACAACAACAAACATTTACAAAGAGATCTAAAAAATCATTTAAAAAATCTAAAATAAAGCCTGAATCTGTAAGACAAGATCAACAACAATGCAAATTGGTAACACTTTACAATAAAGCTAACAATGAACAATATACTTTTTACACCATTTATTCATCTTTGTTAGAGTTAGTTAATAAAAATACTATTGTTCATTGTTAGTTTATAGTGCTAACTATATTAACTAATGTTAAAATTTATATCTATTGATTTGAAAAGTGCATTACTATGTTAAAATTAACCAAGATGAATAAATACTGTTATTGTTTATTGTTAGTTCATGTTGTTAACTAATGTTAACAAATGAACCTTATTTTAAAGTGTTACCATTCGGATAATTAATTCAAACCTATAGAACAACTTACCTGCTTGGAGCTTGGTCTTCAGAGGGTGTGGAGCCGTGTGTTAATGCACTGGTGTTCATAGGGGGTGGAAAAAAAAGCCACCAGATACTAGGTGGAGTTGCAGTCAAGGTGGCCACAGGTGAGTAGAAGTGAGAGGTGGCAACATGGTATATTTACTTTAATACGTCACTAAACCCCTACCCTTTACCCTTGTGGTTTTGAATGCATCATTATATTATAAGCAGGTGCTCTTTAATTGTGATGCCAGAACTAAAGAAAATTGTTGGATATCATTATTTAAATTATATATAAAACGGTGAAGTTAGCAAGCATTATGATAATAAATTATGATAATTCTTATTTGTACAGTAACGCCTCTGATGCAACATCATGAAACAGAACCGGTCTACAGGCACGGAGCAGACTGAAGCATTGATAAACAATGGAGTGTTTTATGTCAAATGTAAACAACGCATTTAGCATGGCGATGAATCGGTAAACATGCAAGGATTAAGTCTGTTCCAGGAACAACATGCATTTTTATGAGACGGTCTGAATGGGCCGTGACGTATGAACTGGGATCATGTTCTAAACCTTTAATATTAGTTCAGCTTTTAAACATTTAAGCAAGCACAATCACAATTCAATGCTGTCCCCAATTCATTTGGTAAATACAATTCTGCAGTCTGTCTCTTAGTGAAGGCAAACAATAAAATAAATAAATAATAATAAACGGTTGAAGTCAGAAGTTTACATACACTTAGGTTGAAGTCATTAAAACTAAATTTTTTAACCACTCAACAGGTTTAAAATGAGCAAACTATAGTTTTGGCAAGTCGTTTAGGACATCTACTTTGTGCACTTTGACACGAATAATTTTCTAACAATTGTTTACAGACATACTGTTTCACTTTTAATTGACTTAACTGACCCAAGACAGGGAATGTTTTCTACGATTAAATGTCAGGAATTGTGAAAAACTGAGTTTAAATGTATTAGGCTAAGGTGTATGTAAACTTCTGACTTCAACTGTATGTATATGTGTATATATATGTGTGTGTGTGTGTAACAGCTGAAATAACGGTTACGTTTGGCAGTGGTTACCAATGTGTGATATGTTTGTAAGAAGAAAAAGAACGCTTGACAGCTAAAGTAGGGCAGTGGTTCTCAACGGTTTTTGCTTCAGGACTTCAGATTTTACGTTGGTTTCAAGTGGCGACCCAACACAGTTGTTTATTGTACAGAAGTAAACAGGAATGTTCTGAAAATCAAATGTTGAAATGTATTAATATTACATTGAAATGCATACTGACACTGCAACTGAAGTGAAGTAGGGACCCTGAAGGGGTTCATTTTGTGATAACTGACAGTACGTATTGATTTCAGAATTGATCTTATTTTGTGAAGAGTGTGGAGCGATACCAGATACAAGAAACTAGCACAGCAATGTACGAAATCTGTTGTTTGGGACAACTGGGAGGGCATGTCACGTAACCTGTCCATGTCGGCATTTGCCTTACTTGGTTGAAGCTAACCAAATGACTGATGAATTGGTGCAAACTACCGTAGAGTTTGACCGGACACAAGACCTCTGATGTTTACAACAAAAGATATGGGAGGATATTTTTCCTCCCTTTTAAAATTTGATAAAGCCTTTTCATTTTGCCTAATTATGCACGATTAGATAAATAGTTGCATTTTATTATTTGCATTAAGAGTTCTTACCTGCCGTCCACGACCACATCAGAACAGACATGCGACACATTAAATCACAACCCATGAGGTGAAAACCACTGAAGTGAGGTAAAATCATATTTTGTGGAGGTATTACAGGAATGTTCTGGGTATTGTAGTAAGTTAAGCTCAATTAACAGCATGTGTGGCATACTGTTGAATAATTTCCTCGTTTATTTAAAAAAAAGAAGCAAAAATCACAGTTAAAGTGAGGCACTTACAATGGAAGTGAACAGGGCCAGTCTATATACGTTTAAATACACTGTTTGAAAAGTATGGCCACGAGACATAAATCATGTTAACACGTTTAATGTTTAAGTGTGATCTCTGCGTACAGTTATATCCAATATCACAACGCCATTGTCATGACAACAAACCCTTTAATCCTGATTTGGATATATTTTTACACGATAAGGTTAGCAAGCGATTTTTATCACACTTAAATCATGTTAACACGCATATTGTTTGTCTTGTATTTTAGTGTGTTTGGACTGGCCCCACATCCATTACAAGTGCCTTACTGTATCCCTGATTGTTTTTTTATAATCAAGGGGCAAGTTTAAATTATTTTTATTGTAATCAACATTATGCACAGATACTGTTGATTTAGCTTAACTTCTACTGAAACCAGAACATAACATACAACCTTATAAACCCGGAGAGGAAACAAAAAGTACACAAAAGGTGTCATTCCAGAAATAATTTATTTCACTTCCATTTTAATCTTTTTGTTTTTCTATGATGTGGAAAGAACAACAACAACAAAAAAAGAATGATCTGAGAGCAGGAGCCAAGATGACAGTAACAAAGTAAGGTAGAGCCGTCCCTCCCTCTTTTTCAACTGTGACAACCAGGGACACATTTTCTCTGCCGCAGTCATTTGCAGCTTTAGACCTCCTTGCGGAGACAGAACTATGCTGTAACGAAATAGGAGTGTATTACAATGCTCACAGGTGCGTTTCTGTATGTGTATGCACACGCGTGTGTGAATGAATGCATCTAAGTGTTTCTAGCTCTCATCTTTTGAGGTTACACTGTTCCCAGAGTGCCTTCTTTACAATCAAAACCAACTATCCACACCAAAAGGGGGCGCTCATGAGGAGTCAACCCCTCCTGCCCTTCAGTAAGTTGAAACCAAAGGGCTGCAAGCCATCTAGTGTGTGTCTATGTGCTACCTTCCACATGCATTCATTCTGCTAGAAGTTTAGGTGGATTGCTGGGGAAAGATGTGATGAAATACTAAAAAACATAAACACTCGGAACCTGTCAGTTTGTTGTTAATTATTTGTCTATCTCTCCGATTCTGTTTGAAAAAGGATGCTTCCATAACAGCTAAGGCCCAGGACACTGGCATTGAATGAGGGAATGACACTCGTGTCACTTTTCCTTGTTTAACGGGACACAAAGAATCTCTTCTCGATTCTACTGGGTTGCCTCTTGGATCATGTAACGGTCCTCCTAATTTATATGCTTGTGCTGTATCTCTCACAACTATACATGTACACAAACACAAACACACACACACACACGCACAAACAAACAAACAGATTAAACAGCTTTCAAATAATGACTTGACTGTGGACGAAAGTCCTAATTTCATGTTTGGCATTAATTATCCATCTTTTCCCCCAATCTAAACCCTGAACTCTTTTTCTGCATAATCCTTTCCTTGGACAAAATAAAAACACAGAAAAACAGGAACCACCTACTTCATCCCATGATCAATGCAAATACTAAGGAGAAAAAAGAAAACACAAGTTTTTTTTTCTTAATTTAAGGCACAATGTCTCTCCGCTTCCCCTTTTTGCCCTTAATCACTTACGAGAGGCTCCACCTTCATCTCATCTCATCACCTCTCCGCTAGCTCCTCCCTCATTTTGCTAACACTGTTTCAGAGATGCATCTGTTTGGGAGAGTTTTCACAATCCCATTACCAATGAGTACAAACAATCAAAAACAAATAATGACAGCAACGACGACAACAAAAACGAAACAAATTCTCTAAAATAAAACCCAAATAGTCACGTCCTGTTTTCTGTGTTATGTCAGATATTGGAGTCATATCCACCAGCTCATTTTTGGCAAGCTTGTCTTAAATAAGCAATAAGTACTGATAGATAGGATAAACATACACCGTTATGTGTTGTTTAAAGTAGATGCGTTCGTCTTTTTTTGTATCTTTTTCTCCTTGTAAACTTGTATGAATTCAAGGATTTTTGTCGATTTTCATTCGTCAGTTTAAAGGTTTACGTGAATGCAAGCAGGGACAGAATTCGCCATGGTGTCTTGCTCTAGACGTGGGTCTTAAGGGGGCGAGATGACCGTTTTACGACACCCCATTCACCAGGGTTAGAGCTCCCCCAGGGGATGCCACGCCGTTGCTGGGGGAACGCTTGGAGGGAGTACGTGCTTCCTTGCTTACACTAGTCCCATTTTCCTGTTGAGGAGAGAATGAAAGGGTTTAAATGAATCGTGGCCAATTTTAGCATTTTGTTCCGTGCCTTATCCTGCAAAATAGCTATTTAAAATACCTTTTAATCCAAGAAAACATTTTTATTTAATAACAATAATAATCAAAAACATCGAATTTTTCTTAGTTTCAGTGTTGCTAATGCGTTTTAGCTTTGTAGGGCAGTATCATAATTGTTTTTTAAATAAATAAAAAATACTGTGTTATTATACAGTAGTATTTGTGCACAGAAAATCATGACAATGGAAAAGTGGTGATTCGCAGTATAGCAAATAAGTGATCATTTCATTACATCTATGTGTTTAGGGACACTTATTGCAGAGGAGAGGGTTTGTTATTTTAGTATTTGCTCACCTTGGGATGGGATACGTGTTGGGTCTCCTCCTCCTTCCCTGGGAGGTTCTGTCTGCTCTGGGATTCGGCACGAGAGATTAAGTCAGCAACAGTAACTATATAAACACAGAAAACAAGGAAGCAAAATTTAAAACAGTCAGCTAGGGTAAATAAAGAAAAAAATACCACAAGTGAAGTATTCCTGGGTGGACAAAGTTTTGGCACAGGGCCACATCATATACTGGTAATTCACTTCAAAATGTTCTGCTTCGATTGGTTCTTCCTTCTTTAACACCAAGAAATGGTTGTGTACTCATTCCAAAACATGATGTGTGTCTGTGACTAATGGGACCATTCTGCAATTTTCTGAAGTATTGCTCTACAAAAAGTAGATCATTTTCCATCTGGCATTAGACAAACTTGGAAAAGACTTTACAATTATAAATGGTTTTTTACCTACTCTGCTTCCCTTGTGAGTTTATTTTTCATATTAGCACACCCCATGCATTTATGAGCAGTAAAGTGGTAAATATAAGCAAAACAATGAATTCAGCCAAATAAATAAACATTTATATTGGGGAATGGCTGGAAAGGACATGCATTTTTTCTTAGTACTATATAATTCTGTAGATGTCTGGTGTTCGTGTTGTCTAGACCCTTTAATGTGTTGGTAACACTTTACAATGAGGTTCCTTTTGTCAACTATATTAGTTAATATGTACTAACAATGAACAATACTTTAACAGCATTTATTAATCTTGGTTATTGTTAATTTTAACATTTACTAATACATTTGTAAAATTAAAAGTTGTATTGTACATAAACTTATACAACCAAGATGAATAAATACAAAAAATATTTAGTTCATGATACCTAATGCAATAACTAATGTTAACAAAGGGAACATTGTGTATAACAGATGTTTAAATTGTGTTGTGTTAATTTGATGTTATTGTAAATTGGTATATGTCTCATCACTGTCACGACTGCTGTGTTGATCGGAACTGCACCCAAGAATTTCACACACCATTGCACTTGTGTATATGGCTGTGTGACAATAGTGATTTGATTTTTGATTTGACATGATTGTAAAGTGTTATCAATGTTTATTGTGAAGAATGTCCATGTCGAAACCCACTAAAAGACAATGAATAAAGAGACTACTACAACTATAAACTAAATAAAAAACAGCAGCAAATATTTGAAGATTATGACACGCTTTCCCTTTAAAACACATAGTGTATTTTCACAAATACAGACTTTAACGCAGCTAAGGTGTTGCATAACTATTTTACAGGAATCACAAAGGGGGAAAATATATATAACTTCCATTATATTTTTTCAGTTAATTTCCTGTATTGTTCCTGATGTTTGTTTGTACATTATTGTTGTTCTGTGCTGACAACCAAATTCTGCTGCATCCCTGCAGTAGTGAATAAAGTGACTCTGACACTTTGAAGCTTAGTCCTGGCAACCAAAGATTAAGAAGACTAAAGGCACAAACAATTAACAATAATTTATTTTCACTATGCTTAATAAAGGCTCCCATTGGAAAACAAAGATTTTGAGTAAATTTGGAATTTTGTCTGACGAGAATCAGCTAAAGTTTAAAGAGAGAGAAAAGCCACTTTTATTCCTAGATCTTGACCCTTTCTTTCTTGCTCTCCCTCACCTGGCTGTCTATCACGGCTGGTGGAGCCTCCCTCAGGGCGGTTGCCACGATTACGGCGGCGGCGGCTTCTATTGCGGCGCTGGGGCCTGCCCTCCTCTTCTAAGAGTCAAGAGTGAGAGAATGGGGGAGAGAAATGAGATGCTTGGGGACCAATTTATATTCAGTTTATCTGCTTGAGGCAGTTCCACGAAATTCCCATCAACCCAATTTTCTTTATGACCCAATGGCTTTCTTAATGTGGACGATATTTTCTGGAGATTCCCTCTCAGGCATACAGGTAACCCTGTTTTACAGATGTAATTTGTTACTTAAAATGTAATCAAATTGTTGTAAAAGAATACGTTTTAATTGCCATTACATTAGTGACTAAAAATATTTCTTTTTTGTTCCCATAAATTATGACAATGGAGAAAATGACTGGGAAAAATACTTTGAGCAAAGGGCTCTTAAACATTGAGTGGTCACTGTTGCACTCTATACAACAGAATTGTTGTATTAGTCTACAGCAAATTCTGATGGGTTGACATGTTCCAAAGTGATGATCTTAAAGGAATAGTTCACACAAAAATGGAAATTCTCTTGAAAATGTACTCACCCTCATCCCCGATGTGTATGCCTTTCCTTCTGCTGAACCCAAAGATTTGGGTTCAGCAGAAGAAAGTCATACACATCGGGGAAAGTCATACAAATCTTGAAGCGATGTTATAGGTGCGGGTGAAAAACAGATCAACATTTAAGTCCTTTTTTACTATTAATTCTTCTCCTTGCCCAGTAGGTGGAGATATGAAGAATGTGAATCACCAAAAACAAAAAGAAGAACGTGAAAGTGGAGATTTATAGTAAAAAAAATTACTTAAATATTTATCTGTTTCTCACCCACACCCATAATATTACTTCTGAAGATATAGATTTAACCACTGGAGTCTTGTGGATTACTTTTATGCTACCTTTTGGACCTTCAAAGTTTTGGTCACCATTCACTTGCACTGAATGGAGCTACAGAGCAGAGATATTCTTCTAAAAATCTTTATTTCTGTTCTGCAGAAGAAAGAAAGTCATAAACCATCTGGGATGGCATAAGGGTGAGTAAATGATGAGAAAATGTTAATGTTTTGGTGAAATATCCCTTTAAATTGCACAGCTATGAAGTAGTTCAGTTCAAAATTACAGTTGACTGGTTCACCACATTCTTTTCGAAATGTACTTTTGTTTCCTTCAAATAAGAGATGACCGTTGGAAAAGACTAAACGGCACACAGTTCAGTTACCAGCAAGATACTGGGGAATGACCACAAGACAACAATTGAAGTGAGATGCACAGAACTTGCTTTCACATTACACTGACGTTTAGACTGCAATTTATTTTGTAAATGATAAGGAGGAAACTGATAAAAGCAAGTTTTAATACTGCTATGCAAATACGGGGTATAAATGGTGTGCTCAAATGTTCTTAATTGACCCATGTAGTCTATCAAAATAAAACGTTGTTTTACCCAGTCCGTTCTCACTGGCGGCTGCCTGACTGTCTGATTCGTTAGCAGCTGCATCCATCAGGCTGGGTTCCTGGTCGTTTCGGCGACGGCGGGAACGTCTCCTGCGGTCACTGCCACCCATGCTCTCGCTGGCATCTGTATCTCCGCCTAGTTCACCTTCACCCTCCAGCAGAGAGTACGGGTTACTGTCTGGATCTCGGAGTACTGGAACATACACATTCAGTAGGGAAGAGTGACACTATGCAAAAATATGACTGCTCCAAGCATACAGCAATGATTTTGATTTCTCTTAAAACATTCACACAGTTAAGCTGCATCTACCTGAGCTGATAGTGTTAGTGTTTCGGGGTACCGGTCCTCCCCGGCCCCTGCCTGCACTAGAGCCACGACCACGACCTCCACGTTTAGAGCCTCTCTCATCTCCTTCAATCCCTCTGGGCCTGGGCTCCCGGTCCACTATTTCTTCAGTCTCTGATGCATTGGACATTTCAGAGTTTGTTCCTTTGTGAAAGAAAAAAAATATTTTTTATTAGATTTAAAAACAAAATGTTAGATTTACACTTCTGTTCAGATAATACATGGTATCTGCAGGTATCAGCACTTCCAATTTAATACTTTTTAATACCTTTTTCAAGACAAAAAAACAAAGAAAAACAAAAAAAAGTCAGACCTTTGTATCACTTCAATCAGCTACAAAATGTATTGTGTTCATGCATTTACTTACTACTATATGCAACATCAAGTCATATTTAAATATGTAGCTAATGTGAGAGTAGAAGAGTTGAATCGATACTGTGTGTATTTCTATGCAAACACCTACAGTAGTTGCTAAAGTTTTTTTCTTATTCATATGTTTATTATTAAGGTACCTCGACTGTACGTCATTCTCCTAAATTTTAAGTGAACATCCTTTTTTGTGTGCACTCATTGAGGCTAGTCAAACAAGAGCACAAATGGCCTAGCATTGTTAACACTACAATTGAGCACCACCTTAAACTGCGGTGCGTGACCAAATCAAATGATATCTGCCGTTTTGCCACACGTGAAAATTTTTTGCTATATTCGAGTCAGAAGGAACATTGTTTTGAAAAAAGTTGGCAAATATCTTTGTTCAACTCATATGAGTGGTGCTTTACCACTATTCCGAGACACCACATAACTTTTGCATGCGTAAAAAGCAGTCAATTTTCAGGACATTTCAGCAGAACTAGAGACAACGACCACCGGTAGTGCTAGAAAAGTTACTTAGGCTAGGCTTAGTGGTTAGCCTAGCACAGAAAGGGCTGGCCGATATGGCTACAAAAAGCCTCTCTCTATATTTATCAGTGTATTGATGTTATTTAAAATATATCTTGATAATTATGTATGTGCTCTGTGATTTTGTAATCAGAGGAACCATAATTTCAGCCAAATGCATCTAGTAAAATCTAATAATCTAGTAAATAATCTAGTAAAAAATAGTAAAGGCATTTTTCCACTAAATAAACACAAGAATGATATTTAATATTTTTTATTCATTTGTACCAATACAACAATACAAGGCCTAATAAAAAGCATTATTTACAAACATTAAATTTTACTAAAAAACATTTGTGAATGAACACGATATGCACAAAACGTCACTTTTTTTGGGTACCCATTTGAATATTATTTGATTATATTATGAATGTTATATTAATAATATTACCATTGTGGTGCCCAGTCAAGTTTATTATAATAATACTGAATTATTATTATGTTGAGGATTAGATTTGTTTTATACATAAATGATATATTTCTATATTCTAGTAATACACTACCGGTAAAAAGTTTTGAAACACTTATTATTTATTATATTTTTTTTATCACATTTTAGAATAATAGTAAAGTCATCAAAACTATGGAATAACATAAATGGAACTATGGGAATTATGTTGTGACTAAACAAAATCCAAAATAAATCAAAACTGTGTTATATTTTAGCATCTTCAAAGTAGTCACCCTTTACCTAGAATTTGCAGACATGTACTCTTGACATTTTTTCAACCAACATCTTGAGGAATCACCCTGGGATGCTTTTTAAACAGTACTGAAGGAAAAAAATTTTAAATAAAATTTTAGTTTTATAATGAATTAAATTAATTTGGTGGCACAATTATATTTTTGTCTGCAAAACTAATTTCAAACATTTAAGCATACGCCTTCAGATCAAAAGATTTTTAAGATCATGAGAAACATTTCAGTCAAGTGTTTCAAAACCTTTGACCGATAGTGTATATTTCTGTATTATTGTCTTCACCTTCAACTGGAGATTTTATTTTGATGGAAAGTGCAGTGTTTCATAGTTTACATTGTTCCTCATTACAAAACTGCGGTCAAGCCAGCCTCCACTTAGAAAAACACGGTCAAGCTAGCCCCCATACTGTTTTGCGGTACGGGTATACAGTTGTGCTCAAAAGTTTGCATACCCTGGCAGAAATTGTGGCATTGATTTTGAAAATATGACTGATCATGCAAAAAAAACTGTCTTTTATTTAAGGATAGTGATCATATGAAGCCATTTATCATCACATAGTTGTTTGGCTCCTTTTTAAATCATAATGATAACAGAAATCACCCAAATGGCCCTGATCAAAAGTTTACATACCCTTGAATGTTTGGCCTTGTTACAGACACACAAGGTGACACACACAGGTTTAAAATGGCAATTAAAGTTTAATTTCCCACACCTGTGGCTTTTTAAATTGCAATTAGTGTCTGTGTATAAATAGACAATGAGTTTGTTAGCTCTCACATGGATGCACTGAGCAGGCTAGATACTGAGCCATGGGGAGCAGAAAAGAACTGTCAAAAGACCTGCGTAACAAGGTAATGGAACTTTATAAAGATGGAAAGGATATAAAAAGATATCCAAAGCCTTGAAAATGCCAGTCAGTACTGTTCAATCACTTATTAAGAAGTGGAAAATTCGGGGATCTCTTGATACCAAGCCAAGGTCAGGTAGACCAAGAAAGATTTCAGCCACAACTGCCAGAAGAATTGTTCGGGATACAAAGAAAAACCCACAGGTAACCTCAGGAGAAATACAGGCTGCTCTGGAAAAAGACGTGTGGTTGTTTCAAGGAGCACGATAATACGACGATACTTGAACAAAAATGAGCTGCATGGTCGAGTTGCCAGAAAGAAGCCTTTACTGAGCCAATGCCACAAAAAAGCCCGGTTACAATATGCCTGACAACACCTTGACACGCCTCACAGCTTATGGCACACTGTAATTTGGAGTGACGAGACCAAAATAGAGCTTTATGGTCACAACCATAAACGCTATGTTTGGAGAGGGGTCAACAAGGCCTATAGTGAAAAGAATACCATCCCCACTGTGAAGCATGGTGGTGGCTCACTGATGTTTTGGGGGCGGGGTGAGCTCAAGGCACGGGGAATCTTGTGAAAATTGATGGCAAGATGAATGCAGCATGTTATCAGAAAATACTGGCAGACAATTTGCATTCTTCTGCACGAAAGCTGTGCATGGGACGCTCTTGGACTTTCCAGCATGACAATGACCCTAAGCACAAGGCCAAGTTGACCCTCCAGTGGTTACAGCAGAAAAAGGTGAAGGTTCTGGAGTGGCCATCACAGTCTCCTGACCTTAATATCGTCGAGCCACTCTGGGGAGATCTCAAACATGCGGTTCATGCAAGACGACCAAAAGACTTTGCATGACCTGGAGGCATTTTGCCAAGACGAATGGGCAGCTATACCACCTGCAAGAATTTGGGGCCTCAGACAACTATTACAAAAGACTGCACACTGTCATTGATGCTAAAGGGGGCAATACACAGTATTAAGAACTAAGGGTATGCAGACTTTTGAACAGGGGTCATTTCATTTTTTTCTTTGTTGCCATGTTTTGTTTTATGATTGTGCCATTTTGTTATAACCTACAGCTGAATATGAATCCCATAAGAAATAAAAGAAATGTGTATTGCCTGCTCACTCATGTTTTCTTTAAAAATGGTACATATATTACCAATTCTCAAAAGGGTATGCAAACTTTTGAGCACAACTGTATATATAATAGGCTTTACGGTAAGAGTGTGTAAGAAATGATTTAAAAATAAAAGCGACCTTCCGGTGAATGTGATTTCACATTCATTCTGTCAGTCAGTCAATAATGAATGAATGAAAAAATAAATGAATGAATAAAATACACAAATAACTACATAAGACAAAATGAATAAATATGAAACAAAAAATAAAAAAAAATGTAATAATAAAAAAATGCCTGCAAACTTAATAAAGAGTACATTTCCAAAGACCATCTGACTTTCAGCACCAAAATGACAGACTGTCATTGAGAAACCTCCTGTTTCCACAGACAAATTTCACTTCAGAATGATGGTACACCACCTCAGAGTGCCACTCACACAGTATCAGGGCATTCTGGTGTTGAATCTCAAAATTAAAGCCCTCTAAAATGTCATATATGTTGTGTTTTGTCTAAATTCAGATAGATATTAAAAGGAAACTCCCTGGTGGGCCTGGGCAGCTCAGCAAGTAAAGACGCTGACTACCACACCTGGAGTCGCGAGTTCGAATCCAGGGCGCGCTGAGTGACTCCAGTCAGGCTTCCTAAGCAACAAATTGGCCCGGTTGCTAGGGTGGGTAGAGTCACGTTGGGTTAACCTCCTCGTGGTCGCTATAATGTGATTCTCGCTCTCAATGGGTCACGTGGCGAGTCGTGCGTGGATGCCACAGAGAATAGTGAAGCCTCCACACGCGTTAGGTCTCCGCGGTAACACGCTCAACAACCCACGTGATAACATGTGCGGATTGATGTCTCAGACGCTGAGGCAACTGAGATTCGTCCTCTGCCACCCAGACTGAGGCGAGTCACTATGCCACCATGAGGACTACAGCGCATTGGGGAGAAAATCCAAAAAAAGAAAAGGAAACTCCCTGTTTCCACAGCCTAATTTCACTTCAGAATGATAATACACCACCTCAGAGTGTCACTCACACAATATCAGGACAGTCTGATGTTAAATTTCAAAATTAAAGCCCTCTAAAATGTCATATATACGCTGTGTTCCCTCTAAATTCTGATGGATATTAAAAGGAAATTCCCTGTTTCCACAGACCAATTTCACTTCAAAATGATATAGAGGCTGAGCAGCTAGTAGTCTGGTGCAGTCACAACAACTTGTGAATTGGTGGGTTTTTGTTAAATGTTAGCCAAAATCATCACAATTAAAAGAACCAAAGACTTAAACTACTTCAGTCTGTGTGCACTGAATTTAATACACAAGTTTCACAATTTGAGTTGAATTACTGAAATAAATGAACTTTTCCACGGCATTCTAATTTATTGAGATGCACCTGTATAAGTTTGCAGGTGTTATTTTTTATTATTTTATTTTTTGTTCAATATTTATTCATTTTGTTTCATGTAGTTATTTGTTTTTTTATTCATTCATTCATTTTTTCATTAATTCATTATTGACAGAATGAATTAATGAATGCGAAATCACGTACACCAGAAGGTCGCTTTTATTTTGAAATCAGTTCTTACAAGCTCTTACCGTAATGCATAGTATATACGTGTACCGCAAAACAACGTGGGGGCTAGCTTGACAGTGTTTTTATAAGTGGAGGCTGGCTTGACCGCAGTATTACAAATCTTATGAAACACTGTCATCTCCTTTTCTGTGATTAAAACATTTAATGGCTTCGATTTTTCACCAAAATTAACTTTTAACGACCCTGTAATAATTAATTTCCACTAATGGGCACACACCAGGGCCCGTATTCACAAAAAATCTAAGGCTAAAAGTAGCTCAATGTGGAAATTTAGGAGCAACTCTTAAAAATTAGAGGCATCACTCCTAATTTTAGGACTCGTAAAATGTTAATCTAAGGAGTAATTCATTAAGCATTTTAACGCTAAAAGTAGCTCCTAAATCCATGACAGCTTAGAAGTCCTCCTGAGGACTTCTAACTCGCTATGAGTTCATCATCAACGATCCAAAGTATGGTTGCTGTCGTCAATCCACATTAAAAATAATGTATTCGAATATTATTATGACATTGGCCTTCAAAAAAGGTATCACCTGAATCACAAGGGTGTTTTCATTATTGTAACCTTAGTTAGAGATGCAGTTACCACCCACAAACCGAAACAACCCAATTTTACCGGTGATAAAGGTTGACAACTCTGCGCTTCCTGACCACTAACTGTGTAGCGTGGATGAATTTGGAATTTCTGTCATCCGTCAGCAGAATAATCTATCAAACTATATATGCCCTCTCCAGACCGCACAGCAACTGACAATTCATAGAGTATGTTTTCTCGTGAATGCGCGCTCGTTGCAACAACAACAAAAAAAGGTGGCATTCACAGCCATTGCGGGGCTACCCTATATTGAATGAAGGGTGAAGAAATGTTCATCAACCCAAAAAAAAAAAAAAAAAAAATCTAGCTATCTATATTCATATATATATATATATATATATATATATATATATATATATATATATATATATATATATATATTTGTCTGTATTCGCTAGTTAGAAATAGCGGCTGCCTGTCTACCAATCACTGTGGGCGATTTAAAAGAGCGCGCACGTAAAACTTCATCCAACAAGGTCAGATTTGCCTGACTCTTATCTTAGGATTTCCTTACTAAAACTTACTCTTAGCAGTTTTTTTTTAAAATAGGTTTTAAGCAAAAACTCCTAGCTAGGAACTCTTTGGTAAGTGGTAAGACAAAAATCTTTGTGAATACGGGCCCACCAGATTTTTACAGAGCCACTTAAGAGGACTCTGAAAGAGTTTTGCCTGCCATCGCAATAAATTTAGCATGGTTTTACTAAAATAACCATATTTTAACCTTGATATTCATAGTACAACTATGAAAACTATCGTAACAAAGCATAATTTTGTGGCTATTTTGATTTTACTACAAATACCATGGTAAAAATATCCCCGTAAAACCATGGTTAGGCTACTATATGGATACAGTATACTGTTTTAAAACCAAGGTATCTGACAACAACAACAACAAAAAAAAAGGTCCCTTAATTACTACAATATTACTATGATAAAATATTTGTGTACACAAAAAAAAATAAAAAAAATAAATGTGATTACTACAATATTACAATAGAAAAGACACGTTTTCCGTTAATACTATGGTTACTACAGTCTATAATATTGGTAGCACTTTATAATAAGTTTACATTTGTTAACATTAGTAAATGCATTAGGTATCATTAGCTAACAATGAACAATATTTGTTAATGTTAGTTAATAAAAATAAACATTTTCATTGTTAGTTTATAGTGCATTAACTAATGTTAACATATAAAATGTATACACTCACAGACCAATTTATTAGGAACACCTGTACACCTACTTATTCATGCGATTATCTAAGTAGCCAATCGTGTGGCAGCAGTGCAATGCATAAAGTCATGCAGATACAGGTCAGGAGCTTCAGTTAATGTTCACATCAACCATCAGAATGGGGAAAAAATTTGATCTCAGTGATTTGGACCGTGGCATGATTGTTGGTGCCAGATGGGATGGTTTGAGTATTTCTGCAGCCTTAGCTTTCTGTTCTTGGCTGACAGAAGTGAAACCCGACGTGGTCTTCTGCTGTTGTAGCCCATTCGCCTCAATGTTCGACATGCTGAGCATTCTGAGATGCTTTTGTACAATTGTACAGAGTGTTTATCTGAGTTACCGTAGCATTTCTGTCAGCTCGAACCAGTCTGGCCATTCTCCGTTGACCTCTCTCATCAACAAAGCATTTCTGTCTGCAGAACTGCCGCTCACTGGATGTTTTTTGTTTTTGGCACCATTCTGAGTAAATTCTAGAGATTGTTGTGCATGAAAATCCCAGGACATCAGCAGTTACAGAAATACTCAAACCAGCCCGTCTGGCACCAAAAATCATGCCACGATTGTGAGGGCATGCAAAACTCATCGCGAGGGGAAGCAAATCTATTTCAGAAAAAAAAAAAAATGTCTGCCTTGTCCTCTAAGGGGCTCCGTAGGTTTTTAACCAGACATTTGATACTGTTTTTTTTTTTAAACAAATTATGCAAATGATCTGCCGAATGTA
Source organism: Myxocyprinus asiaticus (assembly GCF_019703515.2). NCBI lineage: Eukaryota > Metazoa > Chordata > Actinopteri > Cypriniformes > Catostomidae > Myxocyprinus > Myxocyprinus asiaticus. Next base: position 22,828,972 of record NC_059345.1, on the reverse strand, counting down.
AAGCATATTGCAGACTAAAGCAAAGCATCAAGTTAAGCATGAGTGAAAACATGATGAATGCATTATTATTATAACCTGCAGCACTTGGAGTTGTATCACCACTAAATATATAGCAGATGGCTCAATTACAGAAGAAACTTTTGCAGTATTTTCACAAAAAAAAAAAAACATAGTAGAGATATTTGAGATCAGCTGCCTTCAGCCATATGATTTTTTTCCCCCAATCACAATTCAATTGAAAAAGGCTCTTGAAATGCATAACTGGTAGTCATATACAAGACAGAGGAGCATCATGGGAGTCACAGTCTCACCATAGCCAGAGAATGCATTGTTTGCTTTACGCCCACGGCCTCTTCCTCCATATGTGCGTGTGGTCTGCAGGGAGTTGGAGCTCTCATCCGTGAGGTAGCCCCTGTCACGCTCACCACCGACCCCTGAACCAGAGCGGCTTGGGGGAGCACGATATCCCACCCCGATCTGCCGGAGCTGCTCATCAATCTGTAGACGCTCGAGACGCAACTGCTCCACCTCCTGTCAATCACAGGGAGTGTGTGTGCAAGAGAAAGAGAGGTGTCAGACATTATAGCTATTAAGCTACTTATGTAGTCATAGGAAGAAAAAAACCAAGCTCTAACATGCTTGAATCATACTTGCATCACATCACAGGTTTAGTCTTGTGAAATTCTTTAAGGTTTTTTTTTTTTAAACTGAAAATCAAACTCTTCCCAGAAAAACACATGAAACTGGTAACAATACGATTAAAGAAATATTCTGGGTTAAATAATTTAAGCTCTATAAAAAGCTCTCTATTCCCACAGAAAACAAATTTTACTCATTCCTCAGTTTTTAATGTACTTACAATGGAAATCTGATCAATTAGCCAAAAATATTTTCTGTAGTCTTCAAGTCACAGATTTTGTCATTAGAGCTTAAAGGGATAGTTCACCCAAAAATGAAAATTCTCTCATTTAATCACCTTCATGCCATTCCAGATGTGTTTGACTTTCTTCTACTGAACACAAACAAACATTTTTAGAAGAATATATCAGCTCTATAGGTCCATACAATGCAATTGAATGGTGACCAGAACTGCAAAAGCTCCAAAAAGGAGATAAGTTCAGCATAAAAGTAATCCATAAGACTCCAGCAGTTTAATCCATGTCTTCTGAAGCGATCCAGTTGGTTTTAGGTCAGAACAGACCAAAATATAACTCCTTTTTCACTGTTACATCTTGTCATTGCAGTTTCTAGGCACGATCGTGATTTCAAGCTAGATTACACTTCCTAGTGCTTGACGCATGGCGCTATGAAGTGCAATCGAGCTTGAAATCATTAATGACAAGGAGACTGCTGTCAAGATGTACAGTGAAAAAGGAGTTATATTTTGGTCTCTTCTCACCCAAAACCAACTGGATCGCTTCAGAAGACACGGATTAAATCACTGGAGTTTAATGGATTACTTTTATGCTGACTTGATCCGTTTTTGGAGCTTCAAAAGGCCTGATCACCATTCACTTGCATTGTATGGACCTACAGAGCTGAGATATTCTTCTAAAAATTTTAATTTATGTTCAGCAGAAGAAAGAAAGTCATACACATCTGGGATGGCATGAGGGTGAGTAAATGAAGAAAATTCATTTTTGGGTGAAATAACCTTTTAAGTAGGAATGTTCCTATAAACAATTAATGAAAAGTAAATTGTGGCAGGGACAGTGGTGGTCCTTCATAGCACCTCTTAAGTAGGATCAACTGCAGAGACAACATTTATTGGGGTTTTTTAGCTAGGTGCAATGTGCCTGTGAAACGTGTGAGTGAGGTTGTCAAATCAGAATGTGACAGCTGCCGGTTTGAAACAGCAGCTGAATCCTCAGGGGTGGAGGGAGAGGGAAAATTACTATTTTGAGAAGCGACTGGGTAGATAGCATGTAATCCACACGTAAACCCTCCCCCACTAAAACTATCTCCAATGAGGTTATTTTTAAATTCATTTGGAGGATAAGGGTGACCAACAGTTTTCCATGGAGGAGGAAATCAGCTGACCAGACAAGAGGCAGCCATCTATTTCAAAAACTCCTCTTTAGTACTGTGACTTCAACACAGTTATATTGTTTTAAAATTCAAACACTTGTACTCTTTGGCACTTGCAAAATATCAGAAGCAGCACTGGACATTTGAAGTCACCCTTATGTCAGACTTGAATGGCACACTTATAACATAGCACCGATCCTGGATCAGCTGAGGAGAAATTCAGGGGCAGAAGTGACAAGCTGTACCTGGATCAGTTATTAGAACTGGTGACTAACCTGTAGATAGGCCACGTGGTATTCCAGCAAGGCCTGGGCATTACTGATGTTCTCTTTGGTTCCAACAAAGATAAAGGGAACCATTCCCTGGAAAAAGGAAAAAAGGAGGGAGGGGGGGTGTTGCAGTTGTGATGTTAAGCTTAAAATGTTGAGGTCAGCAAAGAATTAAAATTCAGACATTTTCTATTTTAAAATAGGTAAATGTGTGTAAACCTGCATGTGAACACAACAGAAAGAGATGCCTATAATGATGTGTTTTCCTCACTAAGGTTTTATTTAGCTTTAACAGAGGGCGCTTAGCTGTATCTGGTTGGCGGCTCATTCACCTCTTGGCTGCTGACAGTGTTGTCTCTGCCAGCCCCCTGCCTGCCTACCTCCTCCCTGGGCAGCTTTTTGTCATTGTCCCCTTCGATCCGGACCCGAACCACGCCCGATTTGTCCACGATCTCTTGGATGATTTTACCATTTTTGCCAATAACTTTGCCTGTGATGAAAGGGAGAGAAAGGTAAAAAATTGTCAGAATTTTGTTTCGCTTATGTTTGTACACAAATGAACTTCACCCAGAAGTCTCAATAAAATTACTGATATTCTGTGATATTTCTGGCAGAAACCAAACTCACCTACGAGACCCCTTGGCACCTGGAAGAAATCCTCCTTAAACTCCAGATATGTCCTGGCCTGCTTTACTGCTTCTGGACTCTGAGTCAGACAGAGGCAACAGTCAAAATCACTGTTGTCATTCTAACATTTTGCATTCATATTCATAAACAGTCTTTTACTGCATTTATAATATGCCATCTAAGTTCAGAAGATACGCAGAAACTGGAAATGTGAACAGGAAAATGTGTTGTGTGGTGACAAAACAAAAGCAATATCCATGTAATTTCACTGATCAGGGGACCCAAACATTCTGACCAATTAATTGCCAGTCTTGTCAAGTCGTTCATGATTACTATTTGATTTAAAAAATATAAATAAATATTTTAAATAATTTTCATATTTAAATCAGTTTTAATCATTTTTCTGGAGCACTTTTATTTTTATTAGTGTGCAAATATCTACAATAAGACTGCAGGATCCACTTTATATTAGGTGTCTTTAACAACTATGTTATTCAGCAATTGATATGATGCAGTTATTATTTACATGTGTTGTTGCATTGTACTTACATTTAAATGACCTGCATTTAGTTACATCTGTTGTTACATGGTTAACCCTAATCCTACCTGTATCTCAACCTCAGCAGCAGCAAACGTTAATCTCTTGAGAATTTTGCAGAACAACATGTAGTTCCACAATAAATTAATTGTATATAATTTAATGTTAGAACATAGTAGTTAAAGACACCTAATATAAAGTGGGACAAGACTATCTAGCAGATGAAATATTTTAGAGCAGAAAACAAGTGTATTGAATAAAGTAATTTCGATGACTTTTCCAGGTCTGGAAAAATCACAATTGTTTTTCATAATTGTGGGAATCCTGATTAATTCACTGAGCTTCAAACACACACCTCTCCATAGATCCTGAAGGTGCAGCTCTCTTCCTCCAGCTCAATGGCTGTGATGCCGGCAACTTTGCGGGCCTGCTGGATGTTGGCGCCATGAGTACCGATGGCCAGACCCATTAGATCCTCACGCACCCTTACTTCCTCCTGATACGCAGATGCCAGCTGCTTGCTTGTCTGTGATACACACAAATGTTGCACTGCTTGTCAACTGAATTAAGTCAGAGTGGGAATCCAGTACGACCAAGATCTTTGTTACAAGGATGCAACAGAAATGTGTGCACAATGACAAGTACAAAGCCAACTGCTGACAGATATTAAGGAACTCCGTTTAATTACGTTTTGGAAATCATCCCAGAAATGTGATGCTTCAGGGTAAAAAGTAGATGTTTGTTTGGAGAGTGAATTTGTATTATACAAATTAAACTACATTTATAAAAAGAGCCAAATTCTACACTTCTGTAGCATTATAAATTATGTAAAGTATTGTTCATTGTTAGTTCATGTTAACTGATGAGTTAACTAACATAAACAAATGGAACCTTATTGTAAAGTGTTAACAAATTTACATTTTTGGGTAAATTATCTCTAAATTACAAGTCAGTTCTCGCCAGTTGCATTAAAAATGGCTGTTTAATATTTACAAAATGCATTGAAAATGTTAACAGATAAAATCCTTGGAGAACCTTGCTGCTAAATCGGTTATGATGTATATCGAAAACAGCACTCTAAGTCCTCGTGGTGGCATAGTGACTCGCCTCAATCCGGGGGGCGGAGGATGAATCTCAGTTGCCTCCACGCATCTTATCACGTGGCTTGTTGAGCGCGTTACCGCGGAGACATAGCGTGTGTAGAGGCTTCACGTTATTCTCAGCGGCATCCACACACAACTTACCACGTGTCCCACGGAGAGCGAGAACCACATTATAGTGATCACGAGGAGGTTAACCCAACGTGACTCTACCCACTTTAGCAACCGGGCCAATTGGTTGCTTAGGAAGCCTGACTGGAGTCACTCAGCATGCCCTTGATTCGAACTAGCGACTGCAGGTGTGGTAGTCAGCGTCTTTACTTGCTGAGCTATCCAGGCCCCTGAAGATAGCTTTGTTGATTATAAACAGGAGCGATAGTTTTATTGCATCACTCGCTTACAGAGACATGGTACAACACGATTCGCATGCCCAATTAACAGGTTTATACCCGTTTATATATGTAACATCTTAAGATCAGAAAATAAACGTTTTCCCACTGCACTCACAAGCTGCTGAACATTGCACAAGAGGAGAGATGAAGAGAGATCGGCGCGATAGAGGGAATTCCTCATTATGAACGTGAAACATGCAGGAATGATTAAAATTGTGCCCAATCCCCACAAATGAGCTAATTTTTCGTTATTGAAGTTTTAATCAGGCTACTTGTCCGGTCAGGAATGTAAATTATTTAACTTGCCCCTTTAAAAATCTCCCTTTCCAAGACAAGCATTCATGTCGAGCCCTGTACCAAAATGTTAATGAACTGTTATGATTGCTATTATGATTGTTGAATACTCAAAAGTTAATAGTTCACCCAAAAATGATAATTCTCTCATTATTTATTTGCCTTTGTGCCGTCTCAAACTCTGACTTTTTTTCTTCTGCGCAACACAAAGACATTTTGATGGAGATATGAGGTGTTTTAGTCCAAACAATGCAAATCAATTGTGTCCAACACTTTCAAGTGTCAAAAAGTACATAAAGGCAGCATAAAGGTAATCCATACAATTGAAGTAGTCCATGTCTTCTGAAGTGATCAATCGGTTTTGGGTGAGAAACAGACAAAATGTAACTTTTTCTTTTCAATATAAATCATGACATCTGCAGTCTCCTTGACACGCTCATGATTTGAAGCTCGATTACATATCTTACACTTGATGCAAGTGCAGAGCGCTGTAGTCGAGAAAACAGACTCCATTTTGTCTAGATTACTTTTATGATGCCTTTGTCATTTTTGGAACTTGAAAGTGTTTGACCTCATTGACTTGCATCATTGTATGGATATAAACACCTCATATATCCATCAAAATATCTTTGTGTTGCGCAGAAGAAAAAAAGTAATTCTAGTTTAAGATGGCATAAGGGAGTAAATTATTAAAGAATTATTTTTGGGTGAATTATTTCTTTAATGCAGGCAGTTAAATGTGCTTTTTTTGCATTACATTGCATACTGTGTCTAAATAGTATGTCAAAGTATTATTTCTAAAGAGCAAATAAAACCCTTTTTTTCCCATTTGTCCCTTTTTACATCCAGAGCGATTCAAGCATTGTGTGTGTGTGTGTGTGTGTGTGTGTACCTCCAAGTGTTTGGTGGCCTCTTCATTACGGGACATCAGCATGAGTTTGGTGCGAATACTCCGGAAGTGCATGTCACTCAGCAGCCCTGCTCGTTTCACTGTGGACTCATTTGTGGACTGAGGGAAAAACCGACACATTTAGATACAATGAGTGTCTTTACATGCGCAACAATAAATCGACAACTAAAAAAAATTAGCTCAATCTAAAAACCTAACAATGCAAGACCACATTTAATTGAGAATCAAAATGATCAGTTTTGATGTCAAATCGTAAAACAGACATGCACACATTGAATATGCCACCACTACATTTGTCAACTGTCATTTTTGTATATAGACAATTGTCAGTTGTATATACACGTTGTTCTATTTTATATATAATTAAGCATAATAAGTTTAAGATTGTGCATGTAACTGCATTCGATGGATATTACTGCATCATAGAGTCAGTAAGTAAGAGTTTATTACTGACCAGGACAATAAGTTGGTGTGTAGAAGTGTCGTAGAAGATACAGTTGGCTCCGATTGCTTTCCTAAAGTCTTTGTGTAAGTTCTCGGTCAAACAGCTGCAACATTCATAATATAATTTTTTTTTTTTTAAATTACAATTAATAAACATCTTCCATCATTAGTTGTACAATGGAGTGTAGAGTGTTACTCAAACAGACTTTTTCAGAACACTGTATGTGTGCATCACTCACATTTCTCTAAGGTCCTCGGGTACAGCAATGGGGACTTTGTAGAAACTGCTTTGAGAGGAGGGACTGTTGGGATTGACTGGCCGGATTCGTTCTGATGTGACAATTTCATTGTATGTGGCATCACAGGCTGCATACTCGATCACATAGAACTGAATGGACAAAATACAATATAGTTATCAAAATGCCAACACAGGCACTCACATACTTTGAGTGTGTGTGATGCATTTAATTGTTCAGGTCTCGTTCAGTTTCTGACTGGTCATTACTAATATTCCATGACCTTTATCTGAAACGGCTTTAAAAACAACATTTTATAAAAAAATTAAAAAAATAAAATGCACAAATGTGAGAATCCTTAAATTGCACTGGAAAAAACACAAACAAACAGATAATACAGTGCATTCAGACTACATTATTTTTCCCACATCTACAATCTACACTCCATACCCCATAATGACAAAGCAAAAAAATAACTTTGAAAATGTATTAAAAAGAAAAAAACTGAAATATCACATTGACATGAGTATTCAGACCCTTTGCTATGACACTTGAAATTTAGCTCAGGTGCATCCCATTTCTCTGGATCATTTTTGAGATGTTTCTACACTTTGATTGATTCCACCTATGGCAAATTCAATTGATTGGACATTTACATTTATTCATTTGGCAGATGCTTTTATCCAAAGCGACTTACAAGACAGGAAAGCATAAGCGAATCATCTTAGGAGACAGTGGTATGAAAAGTGCTGAATTACAAAGTATCACTAGCATCATAATAGTATTCAAAACAGAATAAAATGCAACAGAATTTTTTTTTTTTTTTTAATGACTGGACATGATTTGGAAAGGCACACACCTGCCTATATAAGATCTCACAGCTGAAAATGGAAGAAGTTTGGAACAACCAGGACTCTTTCAAACTGAGCAATCATGGGAGAAGGGCCTTGGTAAGAGAGGTGGCCAAGAACCTGATGGTCACTCTGGTTGAGCTCCAGAGATCATGTGTGAAGATGAGAGAAATGTGCAGAAGGACAATCATCACTGCAACACTCCACCGATCTGGGCTTTATGGCAGAGTGGCCAGACGGAAGCCTCTTCTCAGTGCAAGAAACATGAAAAAGCACCTAAAGGACTCTCAGACTGTGAGAAATAAGATTCTCTGGACTGATGAAACGAAGACTGAACTATTTGGCCTCAATTCTAAGCGTGATGTCTGGAGGAAACCAGTCACCAGCGCAATGTGTCCCAACAGTGAATCAGGGTGGTGGTAGCATCATGCTGTGGGGGTGATTTTCAGAGGCAGGGACTGGTCAGGGTTGAAGGAAAGCTGTACGCAGCAAAATACAGAGATATCCTTAATGAAAACCAGGTCCGGAGTGCTCAGGACCTCATACTGAGCCGAAGGTTCAACTTCCAACAGGACAATGACCCTAAGCACACAGCCAAGACAAAGCAAGAGTGGCTTAGGGACAACTCTGTTAATGTCCTTGAGTGGCCCAGCCAGTGCACGGACTTAAACTCAATCAAACATCTCTGGAGAGACCTGAAAATGGCTGTCCACTGACGCTCCCCATCCAACCTGACAGAGCTTGAGAGGATCTGCAGAGAAGAATGGTAGAAAATCCTCAAATCCAGGTGTTCAAAGCTTGTCACATCATACCCAAAAAGACTTGAGGCTGTAATTGCTGCCAAAGGTGCTAAGTACTGAGTTAAGGGCCTGAATACTTATGTCAATGTGATATCAGTTTTTTATTTTTAATAAATTTGCAAAGTTATCAAAAATCATTTTTGCTTTGTCATTATGAGGCATGGAGTGTAGATTGATGTGAAAAAAATAAAGCATTTTAGCATAAGGCTGCAACATGTGAAAAAAATGAAGGGGTCTGAATACTTTCTGAATGCACTGTATATTCAATGTTCACAATATATTCATTATGGTTTTGCTGGCAATATAAAATTAAGCAATCCTGTATCAATGATTTTAATACACTTTATTTGGCCTTTAAATTTCCCAAAGGCCGTACACTTGTTTTGCACAAGTATGACACAATGTCACAATGGCTTCTTTCAAAGCTTCACCACTTCAAAGATCCAGTGAACAGACTGAAGCTGCTCAATTTTGTTTTTGTTGAGTTAGACCACCAGCTCAAAATGACAGAAATTAGTCACTGTGATGAGAAGCGTTAGCGCAGCACGTGCTTAGAGCGAGACTGAAACCATCTTTCTGGCAGAAGCATTTAAATGAGCCAGCATTTTAAGTATCTACTGCCTGGAAAACAGTCAAAGCTGGGGGAAGAAAATCAATCTGAAGATAACCTGGCTCTAGCTCCTCTTAACTAAAAACAAACCCCATAATAATGTTACCCACATCAGCGGTAACACACGACTACACTCATTGCCCTACAATCTAGTCAAAAGTCAAGTCTAAATTTGTCCTATTAATCGACTGCCCCAGAGAGAGAGAGAGATCCCCTGAGCTTCATGTAGCACTATGAGAGGTCTGCCCATCAACCCATGTGTTGTCTTAACCTGCTTAGCCAAACTGTGTGTAGAGGCATGTTTGACCAGGAGTCCAGGACCATGTGTCAGCAAACACTGGACAGCAGACACAAGCCCTAAGAAGTAGGTGGCATTAGCAAGTGTAGTTTATGTCTAATAAACAATTCTCTTTTTTTTTTTTTACTAGTAACTATTGTTTTGCTATGGAAATGTTTTCCGTACACAAAACAACTTGAGACTTAAAATAATGGGTGAATCTCATTAAAACATGCCCAGGCCCCATTTTACCCAAATTGTGATTGTTGTTTTTGCATTGTGACAATTTTATAACATTGCTGTAATACAGTAATTATTTGTTTATAATAAAAAATGCTCCCCATGAACAGCAAGATATTTCGTCTGGTACTTCTGAAGTACTGATGCCAAAGCTGCTCGTTTTTAAACTTAACATAAAGATAGGAATATCAATAGATTCAAATAAATAATTCCAAAAGTTTCAAGAACATATGTTTTTCAATAAATAGTTTTTAAAGGGAGTTGTTGAATTAAAATAAGAAATGTCAGTTTAGTGGATTTTAGCATTTTTAGATTGATTATAGCAAATTACGATTATTATATAATAGCTTATTAACTTATTTTAAGTCCTCTTTGAACATTTGCTGCTTTGGGGTGAAAATGACCCGGACATGTTTGTGAAATTCACCTAGGTACTGTGCGGGTTCCAAGTAGTGGAAATGGGTTCGATAGACTTGTATTGCTCGTTGTTGGTTCTCTGGTAACTGGGTCAGTGCTGCAGATGTGTGTGTTAATGGCCTACTGGAGCGGCAAGTCCCTAAAAGACCAGAAACCTCCACCATCAATATTCATATATTCACTTTGGACTGGAGGCCGATGGAATGAATAATGAATAATTCTTAAAATGTAACCCACATCCAATCAAACACATGCTCATTTGTGCAGTAGTGGCCCCTCGTACACCTGGCCCTGACTCACCTCTCCCTTCATCATCCGCACCCTCGCCAGCCACCAGCCGCACGGCTCCTGCTCATTGGCTCTGGAGTAAACCTGCAGGAGAAAGACCAGGTCAGCGAGCTTTAGCGCAGATGTGTGTGTATGTGTGTGTTAAAGAGTACTGGAAGAAATGGCCAGGTGTGTTTGTGTACAAGAAAGCAGAATCAGTCAGGTATGTTTGTAACTATGAATGTTGCACAGTTATAGGCTAAATAAACAATATTGTACAGACAGGAAAATGGTCCAAATCTGAATTAAAGGCATCACTCTTAACAACAACATGAGTTCAAAATTGACCATCAGTGCATGCTACTCTACATAAAATTCTGGTTTTCATCTTTTTTCAAACTATACTAACTTGTAATAATTAATCTGGCTCAGTTAAAAAAAAAAATAATAATTCTCATCCGAAATGACCAAAATTTCTTGGATGATGATTTAGATGTGATGTTGGAGCCTTTTTAGGGGTGATGATTTGAGGTGTGTTCTGGGTGTTTCAGAGGTGCATGTGTCCCTACCTCCACCTCATCTCCCTCACAAATGTCCTTTTGGTAATCGGGTGGGGGCGGCAACCTCACGTCACTGAACGGCAGCTGTCTCTCCGGTTGCCAGCTTTGGGAAAGAAGCCACACACATACACAAATGGAGCTGTCAGTTAGCTTTCTAACGACAAGGGATATAACTAGTCACAAGTTTGTCACCAAATCCTCGACTTGCTTTAGTCTGTTGGACTAACACACCCAATGCAGAGAGTAGCAGCACAGCAAAACAAAATACATTTCTCTCAGCAGGACTGACGGATGTCAATGTCAATACATTACATCGCTCTAGAGGAAGAATGTATGTGTGAGGTGCCAACATTGGGATATCAGTACTCATTGTGACGAATTAAATCCTATGAGAAACATATGCTCAAACACAGCTTGAATGAGTCACTATTAAATTAAATAGAGGGCTAAATATAATAGTCAAGTCATTATTATCTGTAAAGTGCTTTTTACAACACGCATGATGCATCGTTTCAAAACAGCTTTACAGAAAATTCTGCTGGAATGTCTTTACAGTTTAAAAGTCCTCATTGAGAGTTTAAATGAAAACGTGATTGAAACTCACACTTTAAAAATTATTTGTCTTTGAGCCTCCAATGCGCAAGCCAAAAGCGATTGTGGCAAGAAACCTAAAAATCCATAAGCTGTTAATGGAGAAACCAGACTATACAGCATGAATACAGTACCAATATTAGTGATCTATGTGTAAAACAAATCATGAATTAAGTAAACTGAGTAGATGTTGGTGGGAAATTTTTAAAACTAAAGGATAATGATTTAAATGTAAGATACCGAATTGACTGAATGTGCCAGATGTCTTTTTTTTTTTTTTGGCTGATGAAAGCAATACATTTGGCATTAATTTATTGCCTATGTATTCCATTATTTTTTTTTAACATAATAATAGGTTATTCACTTTGCTAAAAACTTGAGAAATTAAGAAATCTCAAAGTTTCTTAATTTGTTTGACCATATCAACTGCTGCTCAAAGAATTTGCAAGGATTTATTATACACAAATCTATTAAAAGAATATTCCGGGTTCAATACAAATTAAGCTCAATCAACAATATTAGTGCCATAATGTTAATTACCACAAAAAATAATTGTCTCATCCCTCCTTTTCTTTAAAACAAGCAAACATCGAGGTTACAGCGGCACTTACAATGAGGATTTAAAAGGCAGAAATGTGAAGCTTATAATTTTATAAAAGCACTTACATTAATTCTTGTAAAACTCATGTATTATTTAAACTGTAAAGTTGTTTAAATCATAACTTTTACAATCGTTTTAGGGTTTGCTGACATTACATCGTCATGGCAACAAAGTTTGTATAATTTGCTATAACTTTACACAGAAAAGGTTAACGAGAGATTTTATCACACTAAAATCATGTTAACACGCATACATTGTTTATGTCTTGTGGGTGCACTTTTGAAAAAGTGAGTATTTTAACGTCTACAAATTGGCCCCATTCACTTCCATTGTAAGTGCTTCACTGTAACCTCGATTTCTGCTTTTTTTAAAGGAGGGGAAACTCAATTATGTTTTGTCACAAATACTGTCGATTGAGCTTAACTTGTATTGAACTTGGAATATTCCTTTAAACTCCTGAGCAGATGGTTTCAGTGAGATGAAAGTTCTACTGGTTGTCAGTGGGTCAGCAGAACCATCCCAAGAATGGCAGGGCCACTGTCCCGTACTCCCCTGGCTGCATACCTCATTGGGCTATTTATGGACCTCCCTCAGCCCGAAACGAGGATTGAGGGAGGGAGAGAAAGATATAAAAAAAACTGGAGGGGAGGTACAGGATTTACGAAAAAGGAGAACTATAAAAGGGCTGGACAAACAGCTGATTAGGAGAGCTCGCACAGGTGCTGAGATGGGCGAGAGCAAAAGGGTGAGGGAAGTGATCAATCAGTTCAGTCTAAAAGAAAACAAGCTGATTGAATGCAAGGTGATGAGCACAACCAGATAGATATATTGCTTTTAGAGACGTAAAAGTCACTATTCTAAGTCAAACAGAGAGGCATTAAGAAAGAGCATGGACAGGAAATGCTCAGACAACTTACTTGTTTTCAAAGACTATTGTGAGTGAGTCTTCATGTACATCTTTGATAAAACCCTAAAAAAGAAAGAAAAAGAAAACATGTTCAGTTCCAGGGAAAACAATTATGCTAAATGAGCATCTGTTGTTAATGTAGCCTACATAATGTGTTTACAGAACATGTCAAGAGACACATGGTGATCCAAAAAGCAGCTACACATTCATGAGACTTTCCCTAAAGAGAGAACGGAAATGTTCAATTCTTAAAGTTCTAAGCCAGGCCAGCAAGGTCTCACACACATTACATATATGTAATGGCTGTACGTGCCACAAATATGGTCACAAGCACGTCACAGGTGTAGCATGTGATAGCTGGTGAAAGTGAGTTGTAATTGGAGGGGTTGGGAGGAGGCACCAAAGACCCCTTCTCAAAATCTGTTCCTCATCCATCACTCCTCCACCCTCCACAAATCTATCAGAGCCACCATTAAAACTATTACCCCAGTTGCCACCCACTTTATAGTGAGAGATCTTAGCTACTTACAGACACTGCCTAATATGGGACAGAGAGACTGAGATGAGAAAAAGAGAGAAAATTAGATAAAACGAATTCCAGTATGTAACTTGCTTGGCTGCTCCCTGGAAAACTAGCACAAGTCTGACTTGGTGGATCTGCAGGCCTATTTAGAGTCACAAGACACATTAATTCCTTTTTGAAGTTGGCAAAAGAGCTTTTTAGATTAAACCATCTGGCTCACCTTTTAACATCAACTGTCTTGTGTTGAAACCATTCCAACATACTACACTGTAAATTTACATTTCCCTCTGATTATGTTAGCGTGGCAGTTGTGAGAATGAGACATTATCAAGGGGCAGGACTCAACAGGCTGAGTGGCAGATGACGCTCAGTGATAGAGATCCTTGACCATGGGAGGTCTCCAAGTGCTTCCTCCATGGATTGCCTTCCATGTGGCTGAAGTGAGGTTCCTTCTTCATTTCATTTTCCACTTGGAAGCGAGGTTGATTTTAAGAATGAGAAACTATTGAAAACTGTCATATTCTTGAGCCAGACTGTTTAATTCACATACCATCTCAAAATTTGGTATAAGATTTTTTAAATGCCTTGTTCTGTAACTGAAACATAAAGGGATCTCTCACCAACAAATGAAAATTCTCTCATCATTTACTCACCCTCATGCCATCCCAGATGTGTTTGACTTTCATTCTATGGCAGAACACAAATGAAAATTTTAAGAAAAATGCCTCAGCTCTGTAGGTCCATACAAAGCAAGTGAATGGTGACCAAAACTTTGAAGTTCCAAAAAGGGCACAGTCATGATTTCAAGCTCTATCGAGCTTAAATCGAACTTGCAATCAAGCTTGAAATCATGATCGCCAAGGAGACTGCAGATGTCAAGATTTATAGTGAAAAAGGAGTTCAATTTTGGTCTGTTCTCAAGCAAAACTGATTAGAAAGCTTCAGAAAACCTTGATTAAACCACTGGAGTCATATGGATTACTTTTATGCTGCCTTTGTGTGCTTTTTGAAACTTCAAACTCACAGAGTTCCGACTCACAGAGCAGAGATATTCTTCTAAAAATCATTGTACTTTGTATGGCAGAAAGTAAGTAATACACAACTGGGCTGGCATGAGGGCGAGTAAATGAGAAAAGTTTCATTTTTGTGTGAACAATCCCTTTGAATGGCCATTCTGAGAACATACCTGCCATGGGTTTATAGTATCAAACACTCCCATGTAAACAATTGAAAAGGAAATTTGCCTTCAGCTGCATGCACGAGAGTGAAAACCAGAGATGGAAGTATACATATTCCTATAAACATAACCAGATACAAATCAATAATTTGGGAACATTCAGTTACGTTACTTGGTAGCACCTCAATACTCCAGATGTAGTGTGATGTGAAAGGAAATGACATGGGAGAATTAAAGCAAATGTTGTTACACTTCTAGTAGGCAATAAGAGCTTAAAGATCTAGAGTAACATGTGTGACAATGCTAGGAGCAAATAAACTGAAAGAACTTTAAAAACAAGGGTATCATGGAAAGGCATGAAATTATGAGAGACGAAACTGGTAAGAATTAATCTTTTACATGTACACTGCAACATAAAGGCTATGGAAGAAAAGTGAAAAAGAGAGCAAAGGATAAGGACAGAGAGGAGGAGTGGTAGTAATAGTATTGGTGGGGGTTGTTGAGTGTTAGGAAAGAGATCACCTGTTCATCTCCCACCTGCTTTTGCCCCTCAGAGTTTTACAGCTCGAGACAGCCGTCACTGTCAAACTCACAGCAAAAAAGTACACCACAACAACATAAGAAATCACAACCTATGACATAATCTGCCAAAAGTGTTTAGACTATATGACAAAGCAAAACAATGACTAAGATGTATCCTTTATAAAGTGGTTCACTCTTCCAGAGGGTTTGAAAAAAATCATTTAAAACTTTCACATAACCATTTTGTTTAACATGTAACAAGTTAGTGACTGTGTGGTACAGTTATGTGACATAGCTGTTGCATTTGGACAATGGCTCTGTTATTGCTGGAGAGTGACACTAAAAGCCATTTGAAGGCTCATATCAATTAGGACCTTCATAAGCAGCACCGGTTCTGAAAAGGACAAAGAAATGAGTCGTGGGTCCAAACAGCATATCTATTAATATGACACAGAAACAACATGTTTTCTAATCTAAAAAGCCTGACTGAGGTGTTCCCCACGGTCTAACCTAAACTCGAGCTGACCAAACAAAGAGAACAGCCATGTGAAAACAGAAGCATGGCTAGCAGATACGCCGGACATCATACACAATATAACCCTGACGTCTTTCATAAGCTTCAAAAATACAAGTACAGGGCCTTGTATCCCATCTTGTGCTTCAAATTAATCATATGCTACTGGCTTCTTCCCAACAGACCCCCCTTAGCTAACCTGCTAACAGGAATCAATGGTTCTCTGGCTTACCGGATAATAAATACAATAAAATAGACCCAAGCATAGCTTTAAACAGCAACTGCGACCAGGATCGACACTGACCCAAAACACACTAGACCCGGTACCGCCGATCCAAAGCGCCCTTCCGTCTCGGGCCTCTTTGAAAGTGACACCACACTCAGCAGATTCAGATCAGTTGTGCATCACACTTAAACTGGCCTGAGCTGGAGATGCATGCCTAAACTGGACCACTCTCAAGTGCATGTGGCTTTTTATTCCATCTTGATTTTAAAAAAGTTACCTTGTAGAAGGCCCCGTTAGAGCCGCGCACCTCCACCGCCAGTCCGTCCATGCTAGTCGGCGCGTCCCCACGACTGTGCCTCTCTTTGGGCGCTCCGACAGCGTGCGAGTCTGGAACCACCCCCAGCTTCACGGGCCTCTCGCCGTTCTCCGGCCGCTTGTGTGTGTCCAGTGTTTCGGGTGAGAGAGGGGGGCAAAGATGACAAGGGGCCACGGGAGCCACAGGGACGGTCTCAGCTCCGACACCCTTTCCAGCGGGGCGGGTGACCTCAATAACTGTTGCCTGGAGTGCGCGAGCTCGCAGGAGTCCCGTCAGTTGCGAATGTGAAGCGGATCGGCTGGGGACTGGAGAGGACAGGGCTGGTGCTGCCTGATGACGGTGGATGTAAACGAGGTGTTAGCACAATAACAGCTAGCGCAGCGGCTAATCTACGGTCACCGACACTTAAAACTCACGGTTACTGCATATATTCAACTTATTTCGTGATGGTCTATTCGAGAACCCTTTCTGGCGCTTCTCGGAACTCTTATGATAAGGACGTTTCTTCTTTATAAAGACTGTAGTGCTGTGATATTTCACCCTTCCCCTCCAACACACGCCGTCAGAGTGGAGAAGCAAGACTGTGAATGACCCCAAAATCCCCACCCCCTCCACTCTACGCCCCGCCCATCATAACATTCTAGATCGTGAATGGTCTATTGACCTGACAATCAAGCGCAGCCGTGTGCTGTGACTGGTGGAACTGTCGAGGGCCGGTCGACGCGGAGCCAGTGCACGCGTCTTCTGGTTCGCTGGTGTTGTTGGTTGTGTTGCTAAATTTGGGTAGCACTGGTTTATTTTTTTCGAGACGCTACTGATTCACAAAAATGTTATGTACGTTATTGTTGGGGGCGGATTATGACTAGCAAGGGCCAATTCTCTTTTAATACCTGTTCTGTTATTTACAGTCAGATTAATTCAAACACACAGCAGGGATGTGGTAAAGAAACCGAAACACGTTCGCTGAACAGCAACTGTTCTTAAAGCTGAAAAGTAACAATATAAACGTTGTTGTTAATTTACTTGATCAAAATCAGCAAAGATTTCACATAAATAAGACGAGTGCATCAAAACATGAAGATAGCTATTTTGGAAAATTATATAACAAGGTCTTCTACTTCCAGTACAACATGAAAACTTTCACCAGGAGACAGTAGACATCTCATACACGTCGTAATGACTCAGGGGGAGGTTAAAGGGGGAACAGTTGAGTACAGTAGACATTGGAGGACATGTGTCAAACATCAGAGGATATGAGGATGCCTGAACATGTCCAAGCCACTGCATTTGAGAAAGATGTGAAGTGATTTTACTGTATACTGTAGAATTGATTTAATATTAGTCATATTAATTCAGCTTTATATCTAACTATAGATTTACATTATATATGAAATATATGACATCCATTTGCGCCTTAATCAAGGAAAGCAAGTTTAAACAGACTAAGAATGTGACAAAATTTTCCAACTGATGCTGATTGGTTATTTAGATGACAGTACTCTCAGCCTACAGAACAGGTGCAAGTATAAAATACTCAGACATAAACTGTGATGGCTAGCCAAAGACAACAACACAGAGCTTGCCCTCACTGCAAGGTCTCTCACCATGTTTCAGTCACATTCTGCTACCAACAGATGGCAATGTAGTACTATCATGTCCATGTGCCGTTACGACAAGACAAGAGTATTGGCACGCAATGCTCATCTATGAAGGTGTTGCAAAACTCAAGAGCTTGTTAATTTGATTTTTATTTTATTTTTTATTAAAAAAATACAAATACAAATGTTTTATTCTTAACAATGAAATATAACAGATTACGGGCTTTCTTTTGTCCACGTCATATTAATCAGCCACATTTGACAGTTTAAGGATTATTTATTTATTAAAGAAAATTAACTTGGAATTCTTTATGCAGTCTAGTCTATTCTTTATGCTTAAACTTAAAAGTGTATGTAGTAACAATGTGCATCATCTCTTGAGCTGTTTTTGTTTGGTCTATTAAAAAAAATAAAAAAAAAATAAAAATGTATGTTAGGTTGGGATTTGTACTCCGGTCCCCTTGCACTCTAAATGAAAATATTACCAGTAGACTTACAAATAGGCCTATAAATGTATCCTAACTCCATAATGTACAAAATGTACATTTAAATTTATATTTATACCTTCTACTAAACAATAATAATAATAATGAAATAATAATAATGAAAGGGATATGAAAAAGTTACTTTGGGACAAAGCACACAAACAAGCATGTTGCTAGCAAGTTACTAGCATGATTTAGCACTTAGCTAGGCTTTGCCACCATGTTTTAGCACGTCTCTAGCATGTTGCTAGCAATGTATTAGCATGTCTCTAGCATGTTGCTAACCTAAAAGAGTGAAAAACAAAACAAAACAAAAAACAAAACAAAAAAACAAAAAACAAAAAAACAGACATACTACTACTGTTCGTATGAGGAGCTCAAAGCAACAAGGGTGTAATTATGATCAATGTCCAGAAGTAGCATTGGAGGATAAGGATTTCAATATTGTAATTAATTGTTTCACCAGGAGATGGCATAATTCCACCAAGGGATATGGGACAGCAGCAAAAATCACATTTAGTTAAACTGGACAGGATTCAAGCACAGGCATTCAGAACTTGCTGCGGAGCATATGCATTAACATCAGTTTCATCACTGCAGGTAGAAGTAGGTGAAAAGCCTCTTTATATTAGAAGACAGCAACTGATGGCAATGTACTGGACAAACCTTAAAAGTCAGAATGCGTTGCATCCAACGTTGAAGATATTAGAGACATGTTGGGAAAGGGGGATAAATAAGTATAATAGTTTTGGGTGGATAATTGAAGGGATGATAAATGAAATGGGTCTAAATACATACAAGTATGCACCAAGAGTGATACTGCCACCAAATCCTTTGTGGATTCTTCTGCAATCAGTGGTGGACCTAACATTATTGGAGGCCAGACAAAAAGAGGGTAAAGATGAACAGGAAGTAACAAGAGTAAAGGAGTATATTTGGCTAAAATAAGGAAATTATATTCATATATTCACAGATCCTTTAAAAAAATCCAAATGAGGACAAGTAGGAGTTGCAGTTACTATTCCAGAATTAAAGATCTCAAAGAAGAAAAGAATAATTGACCAGGTATCGGTATATACAGGAGAATTGATGGCTAGCAGTACAATGGATAAAAGATTCAAAAATACAACATGCGATTATATGCTCAGATGCATGCTCGGCATTAGCATGTCTTGACATACAACATTCAGAAACAAGGCAAGATATAATACTGGACATTCTTCATAACTTATACATCTTACCACAAAGTGGAATAGAGTTACAGTTCATGTGGGTACCAGCTCATGTGGGAGTTAAAGGAAATGAGGAAGCGGATAGATTAGCAAAGCAAGCTATGGAAGAAGAGGTGGTAGAAACTGAAATATCACATTGTAGGTCAGAAATCAAATCAATAATAAAATAAAAGATGCTACAGAAATGGCAACAGTATTGGAATAATGAAATTAAAAGAAGACATTTATATGCAGTACAAGCAAAAGGGAAGAAACAGTGGAAGAAATAGGAGTGAAGAGAATATAATATCAAGACCAAGGCTGGGGCATACAGGTCTAAATAAAACATTGAAGTTAATATCCAAACATCAACAGGGCTGTGCGAATGGTGTGGACAGAATGAAACAGTAGAACATGTGATTATTCACTGTAGGAATTATGAAGAAGAAAGATACATTTTATTGGAGGAAATGAGGAGGATATGAGCGACACTGAAGAATATATTAAATCCAGAAATAGGAATGAATACAATTAAGTTAATAGGAAACGTAGGATGATTGAAAGGTGTGTTTTATACAATTAACAATTTATTGTTGTGCTTCTTCCTCCTCATCTGAACTGTGCGGAGCTTGGAGTAAAGCCAGAGGAGCTGAACACGCAGCGCTGGATGAACTTTCACATCTTTGTGTCTCGTTTGGACGGATGCGTCCTCCGGAGGTTGCATTTGTCGGCCACATACGTCATCGAGGCTGTCTCGTTTCAGAAAAGAAAAGCGAGTAGGACACTTCGAATGCGACCTTCTTTCACGGGAATTCGGAGGATGCATGAGGTCGTGTGTACTCACAACCCACAATTCTTTGCTTCAACGGAAATTTCTAAAAAAAAAAATAACGTCAATTTGCCCGTAAATATGATGTTCAAACCCAAGGAATGTTAATTCCCAAGTTGAAGTACCTCAGTAGATGGGTGCAGAGTATATAATATGTATAATTATATTAATATATAATTAAAATAAAGTATTAGACTAAAACTACACCTGTAAAATCTACTTTCTTTTCTCTTTACATCATTATAATTCTCCTAAATTTCATACATTCCCTTCCAAAGGGACTTTGTTCCCTTCTCACTCTAAGTGCTCGCTCTTGTTAAAGAGTGGCGTGCTGTCATAGCAACCATGTTACGTTCCGTTTCCGTTTGTCCTACGAAGGCCGTCTCGTTTAAACGAGGCTTGTTTAAAGGAGGACACTTGGTATACTGCAGCCTTCAAAGGACGCGTCCTACCTAGCGCACAGCCTTCGAAACGAGACACAGCCATAGTCAGGGAGGGAGGAGGGGTAGAGTTCAGAGGATTTGAGTTTTTGATCCAAGCTGTCAGCAGGTGGCGGTAAAGCACTAATAAGTGGGATCTGCCAATAAATAGAAGAAGAAGAACCTCCCAAGGAAGATAACCAAAATCTGACAACCAGCACACCAGAGACAAAAGCACCTGAGAGTCTACAGCAGTAACTGGAGTGTGTGGACTAATTCAGACCGACCGACCGACCCCGTAAAGTGGCATAGTGGTTAAAGCTGACAAGAAGGTTTCTGGTTTGACCTCTGCATGTGTGGTCACCATTATGGGATTTTACCAGAATCTGAATAAGAGGCGAATTAAACTACTGTGAACTTGCCTACAAGCAGACACATACAGAACTTCCTGGAGAGTTCAGAATGTCAAAATAAAAGCGTGAGGGTTTAAAAAGTACACGGTTTAAATATATTACTGTTGTATTTAAATTTAAAAGTCAATAATAATAATATTAAAAACAATTTATTATTATTATTATTATTATTATTATTATTGTCATCTTTAGTATTTGTTTACAATTTTTAACAATATTTAAGTTTAATAGGTTCCAAAAAATAACTGTGTGAATGAAAAGTGAACTGATGTCTTACAACTAAATTGAACAAAAAAGAGATCTGAATCCTTTAAAGTCCAGATGCAAGTTGAAACATTTTTGAAAAAAATAAAAAACACTGGTTTCTTTTCTACTGATGACTTATACTGGATTTACTGTTAATTTTGCTGTTACATTAACCAGTATACTAGTTAATAATAAAGTGTTGTTACAGCAAACTTGAGTCCAATATTTTACAGTTATATACAATTATTTACCGTCACGCAGTTAAACTTTAATTATCCAGAACAAGAAAAAGAACATGGCAACAAATGAACATATATGCATGTCTGTCTGTCTCTATCTATCTATCTTTTAAATATCATCAAACTTCTAGTGAACATGACTACATCTGGAGAGGTTTACTGTCTAGATGTAGTCATGTTCACCCAGACATGCAGGCAAAAGCTGGGCAGCAAGTCGTCCTCTGACACCGTTCCCCGCTAGGTCCCTCTCATCCACTTCTGCGTTTCCTTTGTCATCCTCGCTGTCATCAGGGCCCGGGCCTTCCTCCTCCTCCTCCAGGATATCACCTGCTGCCACACAAATATTGTGGAGGATGCAACAGGCAACAATCACCTTCGGGGTGAACAGAGGCCTGATCTCTAGGGCCCTCAAGGAGATGGATCGCCAGCACATTTTCAACATCCCAAAGGTGCACTCAATAATGTTCCTTGCCCTTGCATGGTGCCTGTTGTACCGGGCTTCAACTTGGCCTGTTAATCAAAATTCATGTAGAAAATGTATGGTGTATTTCACAGTCACCAAAGTAACAATTTGTTGTATCTTGTGTGTGTGTGTGTGTGTGTGTGTGTGCGTGCGTGCGTGTGTTTAATGAGACAAAAAAGAGTGTTCTTACTTGCTACAGGCTGGCGGTATGGTGTCATAATAGCAACAGGACGCTGCAGGCACGGGTATCCTCCATCTCCTAATAGAAAGTACCCAGCTGGTGGATACAGGGCCTGTTGCTACATGGGTGATCTGCGATCTAGGATAAGCGCATCATGTACAGATCCTGGATTGCCAATGTACACATATGTAAATGTGCCCTTGGCATCACAGATTCCCTGCAGTATAACTGATGTGAAAAGTTTTCAGTTTATATAAAAAAAAAAGTGTGGCTCTGCAGGAGGAAGAATCCTGATGTGGCACCCATTGATGGCACCAGCAGCACAGCGGAATGCCTCATGACCAGCAAGGTGAGCAAAGCCAGCCCCCACCTCTTCCATCTCCTCTAGTATGGGGAAATGAATTGCTTTGTGGAGGATGGTCATCATTTCCTCTATGACACTGTGGACGGTCCTGCAAACTGTTGCTAGTGGCATGTGAAAGTTGTCTGCAGTTACCCTGTGGAGGCTCCACAGGCAAGCCAATATACCGTGACCAGCACCTCAATTTCATGGCTCCATCCATGGTATTTTTGCTGGGGCAGCATCTGGACCAGCATGTTTATGCTGTTCCTGGAGAGCCTGAAGGCTGTTTTCAAGTCAGCTCCAGAAAAGAACTAGGTGAAGATAGGCACCTGGTCATTCATCTGTGAATACCCCTGTTAAAAAAAATCTCTGTTTAGAATGTTTTTATCATTGTTTATTAATTGTTGTCATATTATGTATTTATTGCTTATTAGTTTTTTTTTTTTTTTTTTTTTTTACTATTTACTATTTATTCAACTGTATTCTAAATATATTGTCTGATATGAATGGTTGAAGTCTACCAGAATTAAATGTCCCTCTAATGTCTGACCTGTTTGGTCAGGTACTTGCTTATGCTTGAGAAGGTTTCTGTTTCTTTAATTGCTTGATAGGCCATATTAGAGCACACCTGTCTTCCCAGGTTCTGAGTCAAAAAGTTACTGTAGCCTGCATGATTACTGTATCATAGACATGAAATGTCCTGTTTGTGTTGAAGTCTGTCATGGTTGATGACTAATGATGTATGTGACAGATGAGGTACAGGTACTTCTTGCATTAATGTATAGTGATGTTTGTGCACCTAAATGTACAAAGCCTGTCAGACTGAGTATCAACCTCTTGATGTTTGAGTACCCAGAAGACAAATGGCAGGTATGTATGTGGAATGTAGGCTAATCCATTTCAGTATCATTAACTGTCAAACCTCTCCTGTACTTGCCAGTTTATTATAAATCTAATGTAGTCTTAATACAACAGCCCTGCAATAAATGTTAACATTATAACCTTGCTGAGGTTAAGTTTTTATATAATCTGTTTTTGAGAGGTGTTTGCCCATTCCATTTATATGAATGAGGATAGACTTAATAATACAAACAGTCTCAGTATAACCCAGTACAGTTCAATAGCGCCACAAGCTGACACGAGGAGGCTGCTTGCTGTCCTGAGTCATACAAGCCATCAGTGAAGTCTCTACGACATTCTGATCCTGAGATCTAAGCGATTTTGAATGGAAGTCAATGGGGCTGGTTGCTAGGGTGCTCTAAATGGTTGCTAGAGCGTAGCAAATTAGTTTTTCAAGTGGACACATGAAGACTAATTGTTCACCTCGGTGAAACAAGCCAACTCTCATGTCTGTAGTACATTCTGATCCAAAGATATGGAAGTCAATAGGGCTGGTTGCTAGGGTGCTCTAAATGGTTGCTAGGGTGTGGCTAGTGATGTGGAGAGTTATTCTTATTGACTGCTTACTAACCTGACTCAAAAGAGCCAATCCTCATGTGTCTATGATATTCTGTTCTGAAGATATCCTTCTGAGCCATTTTGAATGGAAGTCTATGGGGGTGCTTCGCAAGCACCACTAATAATAATATTAAGTTTAAATTGGAGATCAGTAGGTTGGCTCTTTTAAGCCAACCTAATAAGTTTAAAGTGTATATCATTAGGTTAGTTTTCCCAAGCCAACCTAATAATATATGAGATTGTATTAGTGATGCTTTGCTTCGCAAGCACCCCTAAAAATAGTACGTTTAAATAGTAGATCAGTAGGTTGGCTTTCCCAAGCCAACCTAACTAATAGTGGCATTATATTCATGCTTTATAGCCAGAAGGGAACTGGCTTCCCTCACAGGGCCTGGTTTCTCCTAGGTTTTTTTTCTACTCCCCAGTAACTAACATCTTATGCAGTTTACCTTTTGCTTGCTCACTGGGGACCTAAAGATTTTTAGGCATGATTTTCAAAGATCGGTTTTTAACAAAACTGCTCAATGGGGACATTAAGACATTTAAAACATTATACATTATAGCATGATTTTCTGTAAATCTGCTTTGGAACTATGTGTATTGTCAAAAGAACTATGTGTATTGTCAAAAGTGCTATAGAAATAAGAACTGACTTGCAGTTAAAGGAATAGTTAACTGAAAAATAAAAGTTAGTGACCACATCTATTAAGCTCCAAAAATGACAAAAAAAGCACTGAACTCCCCCCACCCCAAAAGTAGATATAGCAGATATAACACACATATGGCACCCAAGACATTATAGCATATGTAATAGGTAGATTTTAATTTTAATTTTTAACAACATCTTAAATTTGTATTTAACAATAAAAAACTATCTGTATATTTTTGTACATTTATTGTGATCTTACAATATATATATATGTAGATTTTAATGTGTGTGTATATAAGAGGTGTTCCTATATTTCAAGATTTTTTGCATGCATATGTGAATGGTGGGAGGTAAGGCAATGAAAAATAGCAGTGAGACGAGTGGGAGTATATATTCCAGATCTCAATATATCTTTATCAAAAAGACTAAAATCTGAGTTATAAATATGCAGTATTCTGTGGAAATGTTTACTATTATAGTAGGCTTAATGAGGATATAGGAAATAAGACTAGACAGAGTGGAGAAATGTTCTGATTCTGCATGTGTTTTAACAACATTACTTGAGTCATCATATGGGGTGGAGTTGTGCATTGTTCTGAATTAATTCTTGATAGGAGAGTTAATGTGAGAGATGGGTCAAACACGATACCAAGATTTCCAACGGCATGGAAGAGCTTGACATTAACTCCATCGATATTCAGGGTCGGCCCAAGCATTTTGGGGGCCCTAAGCAGATTTTCAAAATGGGCCCCCCACAGGTATTACATTGAACCAAACACACCTAACATCAATAAGTAAGCAAGCTAAAAATTAAAAAGTCAATTAATTAAAAATATAAGCTTAAAAATTCAAAAATATCAGCTGTAGGTTATTAGCAAAGGCATAACTGCTTCAGATGTTCAAAAATGAACGAACATCTTTTTTTAAAATAATCACATGCACAAATGAATAAATATCTTTAAGGAAATACCAAGACTGTACAAATGAATAAGAAAGAATTAAATTACCAAGTTAAGGCATGGTAGATGCTATTTACACACAGACGATTTGCACAGCAGTGCATTATTGTGTACATATTCAGTGTATATAGTATAAGTGACAGAACTTAAATACATCGCTGGCAGCAGGACAGGACGGAATGCACCTGATTTGTCGCGTAATGGGTCCTTGTCACTGCTGCCTGTAAATGCCTAGTTCTAGAGAGTTCCATCACGGTGCACAATTGTGTCATCACAGGTCCAGGGAACAGGTAACCCTGTCGGTCGCCATTATGACCCTCACTCTCCACCGGCCCGTGATATGCCGAGCCGCTGGAGAAAGTCGCCACCCCACAGGCCACGGACCAGGAAACGCACGTGTGCGGCCGCCTGCTCCTCCCTACGCTGCACTGCCCAGCCTTCAGTGAGCCCCCGTTCACGGCAAGGACACATGTTTAATTTCAGTTATATCAAACTCTGTTTAGTCACTTTATTTACACCATTTGTGTTAATTTTTTATATAAAATAAATTACTCTCCGACAACTGACAGCATACAGAAACTGTCATCTTCACTTACATGGGATGGATATAGGGAAAAGAGTGAAATTGGCAAAAGGGGGACTCAAACTTGGGTCACCCACACTGCAGGTCAGCTTCCATACTAATATCACCACGCCAGTTCTTAATATATTAATGTCCAATTTACATAGCCTACTAATCTTTCCATGCTATTTTATCCAAGCCTGCATAGTAGTTTTGACAGGCTCAGTCGGACTATTGGCATGCAAATAGCCAAGTTGTTTGTCCAGTGCTATTTACACTTAGCACAAATAATTATTTGTCTATATTAATCCTGTGGTAGGAAGCCCCCGGTGGTCCTGAGGCCCTGTGTAGAAACTTATGTCGCTTAATAGGTAGGTCTGGCACTGTCAACATTTATGTTTAATTATTTGCAATTAGAGTAGTTGGTCCAGTTATCATTACCTTTGTTACATCAGGGTTTAGTTTAAAGGAACTGAAGTTGTTCATCCATTGAATCATGTTGTTGTTAAATGCAGACTGTAAGTTAAGTGGGAAGGTTTTGTTAAATATGACCCAAAAGTACTTTTTTTTGTAGCATCGGTTTTAAATTATTTTTACATTGTCGGATTTAAATTACCTCTGTGGAGGATGTCATGAATGTTTCAGGCTGAAAATTTTTTATTAAGTTGATGTACACTCACTGAGCACTTAATTAGACACCTGTAAACCTATTACTTATTCATGCGATTATCCAATCAGCCAATCGTGTGGCAGTTGGAAACGCCTTGTTGATGAGAGAGTTCAACAGAGAATGGCCAGACTGGTTCAAGCTGACAGAAAGGCTAACTCAGATAACCACTCTGTACAATTGTAGTGAGCAGAATAGCATCTCAGAATGCACAACAGTTAGAACCTTGAGGAAGATGGTATACAACAGCAGAAGACAATGTCAGGCGCTTTATTAGGACCTCAGTGCTCAGTGCGGTGTTAAAAAGTTTGAATGGATCAAATTGAAAATGAACTGCAAATGAACTGCGTTCAAGGGTTAAAAGCTGTAGAAGTTTTTATTAAAAATCAGTTCCACTTTCAGAAGACTACATCCTTACACAACAGTAAGTAATGAATGTTACATTTATATAGCGCTTTTCTGACACTACACTCAAAGTAATTTACACAGTAAACAGGGGACTCTCATCAACCACCAACAGTGTGCAGCATCCACCTGGATGATGCAACGGCAGCCATTGTGCACCAGTAACCTCACCACACATCAGCTATTGGTGGAGAGGAGAGAGAAGAGTTATAGAGCCAATTATTTATTAGGATGCCATTATTAGGAAGGGGGGAATTTGGCCAGAACACCTGGGTTACACCCCTACTCTTTACGAGAAGTGCCCAGTGATTTTTAATGACCACAGAGAGTCAGGACTTCAGTTTAACATCTCATCCAAAGGACGGTGCCTTTTTTACATTATAGTGTCCCTGTCACTATACTGGGGCATTGGGACCCACACAGACCACAGGGTGAGAACCTCCTGCTGGCCTCCCTAATACCTTTTCCAGCAGCAACCTTAGATTTCCCCAGGAGGTCTCCAGCCACCCTAGCCATGGGCTGCTCTCACTGCTACCATCAGGCAGGCCGTATCGCAGCATCAAGACCCACACTAGCCGACTTCATGACAG
Source organism: Myxocyprinus asiaticus (assembly GCF_019703515.2). Lineage (NCBI taxonomy): Eukaryota > Metazoa > Chordata > Actinopteri > Cypriniformes > Catostomidae > Myxocyprinus > Myxocyprinus asiaticus. Next base: position 22,801,018 of record NC_059345.1, on the reverse strand, counting down.
CTTCTCCCCCCAAGTGATCAGACTTTTGAACTGTTGATCTCTCACGATCAGTATATATCAGCACTGCACTTTATTAATCTCACACTGGACTGTCATAAATTATATTTTCTCTAAACAACACACTGGCAACTGACAGCTGAATTTCAACACAACACTTCATATTTATTTCCACTGATGGGGGGTGGGGGATATTGTGTTGTGTAAATCAGATGTTTATTGTATTTGTCATACTGCTATGATGCTTGGAACTGCACCCAAGACTTTCAACCACTGTTGTACATGGTTGAGTGACAATAAAGGGATTTGATTTGAGGTCTCCCATTCAGGTACTGACCAGGCTCAACCCTGCTTAGCTTCAATAGCTAACCACTATTGAGCTACAGGGTGATATGGCTGCTGACATGCAGATTCATAGGTTGCTTAACAAAGGTGAAATAAAGCATTAAATCTGTCATGTGAACACTAAAGTTATTTCATCAAGTAATCCTGATTCAATTATTTATTGAAAAAATTCAACATGCAGAGAACCCATACACCACTTTCGTGGAAAAATGCACAAGCCACTTGTTTGCAAAATAGTGGATTTTACTGGTAAATAGCAATATTCCAACAGGCCATCAGTCAGGTGACCTTCCTCAGTGCATGTTGTTTTGACATACCTTACAAGTTTAATCATTTACTGTAATTATTTGTTCTAAAGATTTGGATGAGTATGATGGGGGTTTTCTGTCTTTCTTACTTTCTTTCTAATGGTTCTCAGGATCACTAAACAGTTTTAAAAGGGTGACTCGTTATGTCTCACGTCAGCAGAACTGTTAATCACCTAAAATCTACCGATAAAAAGAAAAGCATGTACCCAACTAACCAGCTCTGTCACTGTGGAGACATGGTCGGATTCTAATCTCTAGGTATTGTCTGTGTACGTGTACATGTGTTTGTGTGCGTGTGCACTCATGTTTTTTTTGGTCACCGCCGGTTCTATAAAGTCACACTCCAATTCTCACCAGCACTCAGTCCTCATCTTCATTTCTAGAGTCTCTCCATCTCTCTCTTCTGCAACGGTAAGAGCAGCATAGAACTATAGTGACAGCCCCTGTCTTTTGATAATAACACTTGCTTTAACTTAAATGCATGTTTCAGTAATGTCCTAAATATTAATCTATGTTGTCTTTTAGACCACTAGTCATCATGGCATCTAAGATGGTTATTCAGCAGCCTAGGCCCCTCGTTTTGGCACCTGGTTCTGACCAATGGTCCTCAAGCATCTGTGAATGTGACAACGTCAATGACTGTGAGTGTCTTTCAATTGTCTTCACAGAATCTTATTGAGGAATGTCAGCTTGTCATCTTTCAAAATTCTAGTTGAATAATAAAGACTGTTTATCTGAATCTTGAATATGTTTAAGTTACTTTTCTTCTATTTCACAAAATGACTGATTGTCCCATCATGTTGGTCTGCAGGTTGCTTTGCGTGCTGGTGTTTACCATGTTTCGCCTGCATCACATCCAGAGATCACGGAGAGTGTCTCTGCTTGCCTTTGCTGGACAGCTGTGGTTTCCTCCCACCCATCACTTTGGCGATGAGAGTGTCTGTCCGACGCACCTACGGCATCGAGGTAAACTTGGGCTACAGACACTAACAATTAGTGTGAAACTGTTTAAGTAATTTGTAAATGCCAGAATTGCATTAAAATGTAGATTTGGCTTCAAAGCCGATAAGACAGATGGTGTAAAATATTCTTTGATGCTGGACATGTAGCTAGACATGTATAACTGAACTCAAATGAGAAGTTAACTTTATGTTTGTCTGCAATCTGTGTCAGCTTCAGTGACTGATCCTGGATCTGCTTTAATATTTTAATCTTCCTCTCTATAACAGGACTCCATTTGCAATGACTGTGTGTATGCTTGCTGCTGCGGACCATGCTCCTGGTGCCAGATAAGACGTGAGTTGAAAGCTCGTAACCATCCCGTCACTCTCATCAACAACCGAGCAAAATAAAGAGTTTCATCATCATTATCATCATCATGATTGCCACCATTTTGTAACCTCAACTCTGAAATAAGCTTTAAGAGTGTCAGAGAAGTGTAATGCTCTGTTTGGAATTCAGTTCTGACCCAGGGATTGGTGTGGAATTCAGTACTTGTCTACTGTCTATTGAGAAATGAAGACTGAAATATCTTCTCTAAAATAATACATAAGTCTTTATGGCAACAACCATATTATTCTTTTATAACTAAGACTTACTTCGAGCACAATGACATATTTGCATCATTTTAGAGATTATGGCCCTGCATTGGAAGGTACTTGTTTATTTTGTTTCAAACCTGTTACTTTTAGTTGTTGTTTTTAATGTTATCAATTACTTTTAATGCATTATAATGTCATAAGACATATGTTTGAATAAAAGAATTGTATTAAAATTGCACTCAAAATTGTGTTTTTTGCATGCAAATTTTTCATTAATGCTGCATTAACCCCCCCCCCCCCCGCCCCCCCCAACATATGACAGACAGACAGACAGACAGAAAATATTTAAAGCAATTAAAAATGTGGTTAGATTTTCCATGACTGCTAAAAATATGTTTAAAGGAATATTCAATGTTCGAAACAAGTTAAGCTCAATCGACAGCATTTGTGGCATAAAGTTGATTACCACAAAAAATAAAATTTTGGCTCATCCCTACCTTTCTTTAAAAAAAGCAAAAATGTAAGTTACTGTGAGCCACATACAAAGGAAGTTAATGGGGCCAGTTTTTGGAGGATTTAAAGGTGGAAATGTGAATCTTATAATTATATAAAAGCACTTACATAAATTCTTCTGTTAAAACTCATGTATTATTTTAGCTGTGAAGTTATCTAAATTGTTATTTTTACAGTCGATTTAGGGTTTGTTGACATAACATCCACATTAATGAAGTTAATTATATTATAAATAATATAAAATGTTATATTATATATTATAAAATTGGCTATAACTTTAAACAGAAAAGTTTGGTAAGCGATTATATCACACTAAAATCATGTTAACATGCATATTGTTCACATATTGTGAATATACTTTTTAAACAATTAGTATTTTAATGTTTACAGATTGGCCTCATTCACTTCCATTGTAAGTGCCATTTATGCTTTTTTTTTTTTTTTTAAAGAAAATGAGGGGCAAGTCAAAATAAATTTTTGTGGTAATCAGTATTATACCACAAATGCTGTCGATTGATCTTAACTTGTAGTGATCCTGGAATATTCCTTTAATAACAGCAATAATCTGATTGTATACATTTATCATACACAGCTGATACATATTAATGATGCAACATAATTCCTTCAAACACCATACCTTCTAATAAACTCTGTGGTTAATATGAGGCAGATAATTAAGTCTGTTCAATTCAAATAATAAAGTAGATTACTTATTTGGTTCTCAGAGTTGGATTGAATCTAAAGTTATAAAAACAGTGATCAGTGTCAAGTGGGTAAAATAAGTTTATGGATTACTTGAGCTTTGAATGACCACTTTTAAAACACACACATTTAAATGCCACATATACAGTATATGTCATAGATTTTGCAGCCACAAATAAAAGTTGTTAACCATACCAGATTTGTTTCAGTCAAAAGAATGAGGAAATGGTGCATTTTGTAATACCATAGAGTTTGGAAATTTTTATTATACAGTTGTGCTCAAAAGTTTGCATACCCTGGCAGAAATTGTGACATTTTGGCATTGATTTTGAAAATATGACTGATCATGCAAAAAAAACCTGTCTTTTATTTAAGGATAGTGATCATATGAAGCCATTTATTATCACATAGTTGTTTGGCTTCTTTTTAAATCATAATGATAACAGAAATCACCCAAAATGGCCCTGATCAAAAGTTTACATACTCTTGAATGTTTGGCCTTGTTACAGACACACAAGGTGACACACACAGGTTTAAATGGCAATTAAAGGTTAATTTCCCACACCTGTGGCTTTTTAAATTGCAATTAGTGTCTGTGTATAAATAGTCATTGAGTTTGTTAGCTCTCACGTGGATGCACTGAGCAGGCTTGATACTGAGCCATGGGGAGCAGAACAGAACTGTCAAAAGACCTGCGTAACAAGGTAATGGAACTTTATAAACATGGAAAAGGGTATAAAAAGATATCCAAAGCCTTGAAAATACCAGTCAGTACTGTTCAATCACATATTAAGAAGTGGAAAATTTGGGGATCTCTTGATACCAAGCCAAGGTCAGGTAGACCAAGAAAGATTTCAGCCACAACTGCCAGAAGAATTTTTTGATAGGGAAAAAAAAAAAAAAAAAACACACACACAGGTAACCTCAGGAGAAATACAGGCTGATCTGGAAAAAGACGGTGTGGTTGTTTCAAGGAGCACAATACTTGTTGACCCCTCTCCAAACATAGCGCTTATGGTTGTGACCATAAAGCTCTATTTTGGTCTCGTCACTCCAAATTACAGTGTGCCAGAAGCTGTGAGGCGTGTCAAGGTGTTGTCGGGCATATAGTAACCGGGCTTTTTGTGACATTGGCTTCTTTCTGGCAACTCGACCATACAGCTCATTTTTGTTCAAGTATCGTCGTATTGTGCTCCTTAAAACAACCACCCGTCTTTTTCCAGAGCAGCCTGTATTTCTCCTGAGGTTACTTATGGGTTTATCTTTGTATCCCGAACAATTCTTCTGGCAGTTGTGGCTGAAGTCTTTCTTGGTCTAACTGAACTTGGATTGGTATCAAGAGATACCCGAATTTTCCACTTTTAATAAGTGATTGAACAGTGCTGACTGGCATTTTCAAGGCTTTGGGTATATTTTTATATCCTTTTCCATCTTTATAAAGTTCCATTACCTTGTTAAGCAGGTCTTTTGACAGTTCTTTTCTGCTCCCCGTTGCCAGTATCTAGCCTGCTCAGTGCATTCATGTGAGAGCTAACAAACTCATTGGCTATTTATACACAGACACTAATTGCAATTTAAAGAGCCACAGGTATGGGAAATGAACCTTTAATTGCCATTTAAACCTGTGTGTGTCACCTTGTGTGTCTGTAACATGGCCAAATATTCAAGGGTATGTAAACTTTTGATCAGGGCCATTTGGGTGATTTCTGTTATCATTATGATTTAAAAAGAAGCCAAATAACTATGTGATAATAAATGGCTTCATATGCTCACTATCCTTAAATAAAAGACAGTTTTTTTGCATGATCAGTCATATTTTCAAAATCAATGCCAAAATTTCACAATTTCTGCCAGGATATGCAAAATTTTGAGCACAATTGTAACTGAACAGAAAGCAGTATAAATGTACTCCAAATGTGCACTATACTTTCATGTAACCACAAAGTATATACACAGGTAAATGTAAAACCTGAGACGTGGTGTACTGCCAGTTTATGATATCTACAGTAGCTCTTCTTTGCATAATCAGTACATCAAGAATTCTCAGATTATTTCATAAAATGTTCCAGATAACTACTAAGAATTAATCAATAATGTTGCTGATGATATGATTATTTTTTGAGTGACCAAAGTTTCACTACTTCCAAAAACAAATCCCTACATCAGAATAGAGACCATTACAATATATTATGGCATTAATCTCATCTGATTGTACAAATTCTAGGTACTTTTCCTTAATTACAACAAAAAATAAATACAAAAGGAATTGCAGCACTTAAATTGCAGCTTTACTGTCACAAACAAAGAACCTTTTGTCATTTGGTATTTCATGTCAATTTTTTCAAAATCTGTTGATCTGGCATACTTCTCATAACTGTCATTATTACCATGCTACAGTCTGATGGGAACAGACCTAGAAAGCAGTTCTTTGATAAGCATCCTTCACTATGTGCATATGTGTGCACGTGTCTGAGTTTGAATCTGCGTCTAGACATTCCCGCTGCCACTCTCCTCCTTTAAATAAAATGACAGCATCACCCTCTCAGGGTGTCAGTCACTTACTGAATGCATCTCTGTCCCAGGTAAGGCTAAATGCTCTATAGAAATAGAAAAATCATATGTTAAAATAAGGTGTTTATAGAGAATAAAATGTTCAATTGAGAGGCTGAAGTTAATTAAAGGTGAAAGCAACTTATCAAATTAAATACATTTACTTAAAATGTAATTTTTTAGAATTCTCACACTGCCTGACTTTTGAAATGGACATTACTTTCTTTTTAATTGTTAAAGTAATGTGGAAGTGACATGATGTACTAACAATTAACAACCATATTTTTCAGCATTTATTAATTGATAAATGTTGATTTATAAATATACCATTATTCATTGTTAGTTTATGTTAGTTCATAATGCATTCACTAATGTTAATGTACACAAAATTGAAAGTTAAATATTAAACATGTACTAGTAAATTCTGAAATGAACAATAACCAAGATAAATGCTTTTAAAGTATTGTTCATTGTTAGCTCATGTGAACTATTGTGTAAACTAATTGGTAACACTTTACAATAAGGTTCTATTTGTTAACATTATAGTAAATGCATTAGGTATCATAAATTAACAATGAACAATATTTTTAAACAGCATTTTTTGATCTTGGTTAATGTTAATTTATAAAAATACAATTGTTCATTGTTATTTCATGTTAGTTAATGGTGCATTAACTAATGTTAACATATAGAACTTTGAATATTAACAATTTATTATTATACTTAGAAATGAACATTAACCAAGATTATTAATAATGAATAAATACTAATTATTAAATAATAATAAATGATATAATAATAAATTATGAATAATAAATTAGGTAAAAGTATTGTACATTATTAGTTCATGTTAACTACTGAAGTTAACTAATGTTAATGAATACAACATTATTGTAAAGTGTCAACAACTAATTTTAACGTATACAACCTTAATGTAAAGTATAGTTTTGCTTCAGAATTATAATCAGATTCTATTTTTGATTTCAGAGTATAACATCTAAGAAACATTCATCATGGCAACCAAGATGGTGATTCAACAGCCCAGGCCACTGGTGGTGGCAGCTGCATCAGACCAGTGGAGCACCAGCATCTGTGAATGTGACAGCGTCAATGAATGTGAGTTGAAGTGTTAAATAAGATCTCACACATGATTAGTGTTAAGAATCGTGTTTGTTAGTTTTTAAAGTTAGTTCTAGGCAGATGCTTTCCATTAAATCAATAAAAGGATGGTCGTACTGTTTAACAATAGCTCAGTAATCTGTGGGTTTTCGGCACTTTTACAGGCTGTTTCTCTGTGTGTTGTTTCCCCTGCTTTGCCTGCATCACTGCCAGAGACCACGGAGAGTGTCTTTGCCTTCCCCTATTGGACAGTTGTGGAATACTCCCCCCCATCACACTCTCCATGAGAGTTTCCACACGCCGGCGTTATGGCATCACTGTAAGTACAAAAAGATCAATTACAAAACAGCGGAACTGAAGCATTGATTAGAAAGATGTAGCTATCCATTTAATTTGGCTTTAAGACAAATGTAAAGTTTAAGCTAAATCAATCAGTCTATACTATTAGAGGCTAAAGATTAGGGACTATCACATAATAGAAAAATACACAAAGGTGCACTCAGTAACTTTTGTCTTTGTGTCATCTTGGACTTACACTGACACCTAGTGGCTTGGATGCAGCATCATTTAAAATCAATAGTGTTCAGTTTCAGATGCCATTGTAGAAATTTCAATTCACAGTCAGCCATGATTACTTTAATCAATGAGTGAAAGTGTCAAATAACAGGATGGTTACTGAGATTAAACAAGTAGTATTCGACTGGACATGTGATTCTAAAATGGCAGCCCCCATGTGCGGACCCTCTCCATGTAGAATAAAACAGCTTTATAAGGTTACTGATATGACTGGAGTCTTCATTTTAATGTGAGTGGTCATGATTCACTACATATATTGTAAAATTACAATTCATGTCCTTAGGAGTTAAAATTTTAATGAGGAAAAAATTGCATCATAATTTACTTACCCTCATGTCATTCCAAACCCGTATGACTTTCTTTATTATGCAGAGCACAAAAGGAGATGTTTTAACTAATATAACGGACCATCTTTTTAATATAATTGCAGTTGATTGTGACTCACTTTTTCATAAAAGTAGTCCATGCGGCTTGTGTGTCATATTCAAAATCTTCTGAAGGCATGCGAAATTTCAATTATTAGTTTTTTTTTTACCTCTGTTGCGCATTAATGAGCATTATGAGAGAAGGCCATTTACACTGGCTCAGCGGTTTAGCGCTAAAACAACGCAAATTCTCTCACGAACATACAGGCCACTTCTATCACAGTGCTCATATGAGACAACATATGGGTAAGCTATAAAATAATTTACATTTTTCTGTGAATTATTCCTTAAAAGCAATATCACACAAGCAAGATTTTATACTGAATATCAGCATGGCTGGATTCGGATATATGCCGCAGGTAACAGTGTTATTAAAGTATTTTGTCATTTATTAACCCTCATGCCATTCCAGATGTATACTGTATGACTTTCTTTATTCTGCTGAACACCAACAAAGATTTTTAGAAGAATATTTCACCTCTGTAGGTCCATACAATGCAAGTTAACATGGTCCAAAATCTAGATGGTGCTGGGAAATATAATCAAGCTTGAAATCATGATTGCCAAGGAGACTGCTGATGTCAAGATTTATAGTAAAAAGGACTTAAATATTGATCTGTTTGTCACTCACACCTATCATATCACTTCTAAAGACATGGATTTACTGTAACCACTGGAGTCGTATGCATTACTTTTATGCCACCTTTATGTGCTTTTTGGAGCTTCAAAGTTTTGGACCCTATTGACTTGTATTGTATAGACCTACAGAGCTGAAATATTCTTCTAAAAATCTTCATTTGTGTTCAGCAGAAGAAAGAAAGTCATACACATGTGGGTTGGCATGAGGGTGAGTAAATGATGAGAGAATTTTCATTTTGGGGTGAATTATTCCTTTAATTGTGTACTCCCTAAAGATTTGTTTAGTAAAGATTTATAATCATTTAAGGAAATACATATGGATACAATGTGAATCAAGCTTAAATGTCCACTGTCATTTTACCCATATTCACCCTATATTATAAAATTTGCAACATTTACAGTCCACATTAAACATGAAAATACCACAAGATAGAGGTAACACAAGACTGCCCTGAAAAATGTAATGTTAGACTTTTTAAATTACATCAGTAAACACAGCTTTGGCAGCTATAACAAAATACTAAAACTAAAATAAAAACAAACTAAACTGAAACTACAAAACACTGAAAAAAACGAAAACTCAGCTAAAACTAACAGATAAACTGTGAAAACAAACAAAAACTAAACTAAATTGTAATGAAAAATTGAATATAAAATAGAAATAAAAACTAGATTAAAAATATACTATAATAACACTGGCAGGTAATCATATTCAGTAGAACAGCACGCTTGCTCGGGTGATATTGCTTTTATACAATGGTCCAAGAAATAAGAAATATTTAATAAGCGTAATAACTTAAGATTTAGACACAATTTAGCAAGTTAGTTTGTATATTTTTCTTCGCCAAAGTAAAAAGTTTCAAAAGAAGCAAAACCATCAAGCACTGAGTATCACAAATTTCAAAGAGGAAATGGACAGCATGTCTGGACCGCCAGAGGGATAGAAACAGTGAAACATCCTGGTTCTGTTATACTAAATATCAGCACTCTTGCAATACTGCTTGGCCAATCAAATTAGATGACTGTAACTAACTGTTGTATTAATTTTAATACTACTGAAGTAAAAATAATTAAATTAATTGCAAGCCAAGGATCTTAAAAAATGCAGCTAAGTGCTGGCCATTACATTTGACCCTTTCTCTTTTCTTCCTGCAGGACAGTATCTGCAATGACTGTGTGTATGCTTGCTTCTGTGGACCGTGCTCCTGGTGCCAGATCAGACGAGAGATGAAGGCAAGACTCCATCCAGTCACACTGATCAACAACAGGCCAACTTAAAGATCAACATCATCATCATCATCATCACCACATTTTGTCCTCATTGCCTTCTCCATCACCCTTGCCCTTATTCAGATCAAAGTCGTGTCAGTGAAAAACAAAGACTTGCATGTCTAATCTGAGGTTCTGATCTCCTCTTGCTCCCACACCACTGGTCTGAGATCAGCTTTTGACATGCCATTTTTGGAATGTTTTCTACACACTGTATTGTTGGTGTACAGCTCTGATCCAGAGAATGTGGAGTGAAGAATACAACCTCCTAATAAATATGGAGTGAAGAATACAACCTCCTAATAAATGGATCCTCCTAATAAATATGCAAGTCTGTCATTTTTAAGTGTAGAGTGTCACAACATATTTATGAGTTGTACTTTCATGAATTATTTTTTATTACAGGTTGTTGTATCTGGATGCTTATATTTTAAAAGACAGCCTATTTTTTTTTTTTTTTTTAGATATACTCTGCATCTTTATGGAAATATCTGCTTCACCACATGTTCACTGTAGTTGATTGGTTGCTATACTGAGGCACTGGACTGCGACACTATAGGTTTGATATTTGAAAATATGTTTTTGTGTGTTTGTTTGTGCAGATATTTGAATGAATTGATACCTTAGAGAACAAACTAACGTGTTAGGAGTGCTCAGTAAAGATGAGCATTTGCCTTTCATGTAAGATTTATCTTTCATCTGGACTGATTACATGACCAAAAAACTTATTTAAAAAAGCACTCTTCATTTCATATATTATAAAATCAGTCTGATCAATTTTAGGAAAAACGTGACTCTATCTACATTTCTGCACAACCAGAATTATGTTGCCACAGGTAAAATTCACTTTAGTTCCCAGGTGAAATGTTCACAACTTTTCTTCCTATACAGATGTGGCTTTACAGTAATAGGCTCAGAAAGTTGCCTTATTTTCTCTAGATAATTTTCTATCTACTTGAATATATGTTTTTTTTTAACCCAGTATTATGTCATTATAATCAGCTCATAATCATTGATTATACTTGTAATAATTTGTATGAATTAACCAGTTGGCAAAATCGGTATCATACAAATCAGTCGATTAACACAATTTCAAATCTATACAATTCGCCACCAGTTTACATTCCACAAATAGATTTATTTGTAAGCCTGACCCCTGAATTTTGACTTTAATCTAAAAATATTACGAGTTTAATCTCATACTGCAACGACTATATTCTTGAAACTTTATGACTTTTTTTTCTGAATACTATGCCATTTTTTCCAATGTTGTCATAAATTCTTGTCTATTATATTCTTGTCTTTTTAAAGTATTGGAATGGCACTTCATGTGTAAAACTGTACAGATATTATGTATATTAGTTTTAATGTAAGAATATTACCACAGAATTTTGAATCCTTGTGTTGTGTTCATTTGTACTAACAACATTTGTGTTACCAGTCAAAAATGACAGGCCCACTAAGATTGTTATTACATCTCTCATATTACATATATTATCCCAGGAAATTGGATTAGATGTTTTTGTCAACTTCTTTTTTAGTAATTATGACAGGTTTTGTACTTCTTATTTGAACATATGTAATATATATATATATATATATATATATATATATATATATATATATATATATATATATATATATATATATATATATATATATAATTGCAATTGAATTTATTCAACCCTCACAAGTCAGTAAGGATTTACAAAGGTAAGCTTTTCTGATGACCCAGAATTTTTAAACTTTACATCTATATCAGTTGAGTGACACATTCAAAGTCATAGTGTGAAAATATAACCTAATATTTGTAAATAGCAGGATTTTTTTAAAAAGCCATGTCATAATTATTCAACCCCTATTGCATGTAGCTGTTTCTTAAATATGTAAAGCTACACAAGTAATTGTTTTAAAACAAAATTCAGTCATCAATCTGCAATAGCACTTATTTAAGTTTTAAAATTTAAGTTTAGTGTTGTAAGCAAAAATGTATTTCTATGCAAAAGATGCAATTAAAAATAAGCTGTCTCAAAAGCTAATAGAGGAGATTATTTCATTATACAAGAAAGGTCATGGCTAAAAGTAAATTTCCAAGGCACTTCAATTTCCAATAGACAAAGTTGGCAGTACCATTCATACATTTTTTAAATATGGTACAACAGCAACCTTCTTGGGGTGGAAGAAAGCAAAACTTCACCAAGGGAAATGTTGACTTGAATATTCAAAAGTAATAGGAAAGAAGTAGGAAAGACCTGTGGAGTCCTGGAAGAAGGTTTTATAGACGTATGACACTAAACTGAAAATGAGTTTTAGACCCATGGGTCAGCAGTACGTCTGGAGTAAGATTACAAGTTTATGACAAGAATGACACCATCCCCACAGTCAAGCATGGAGGTGGGTCAGTCCTATTATGGGGGTGTTTTGCGGCTGCAGCAAACGGCTATCCTGACTATGTGACTGACACCATGGATTCTTTCAGGTATCAGGCCATTTTGGCATGAAAAATGTGAATTGTGTGTAAATTGAAGCTCGGTGATCACTGGACTTTCAAGCAAGACACTAACACCAAGGATACATCCAAGTTGTCCAAAATCTGGTTCAGGGATAGGTCATGGAATGTCCTTAAATGGCCCTTTCAGTCCATCATTAAAATCTCATTGCGAACCTTTGTTGGGATTTCAAGGAAGCACTGGCAGCACAGAAACCAAAGAATGTCAATGAGCTGGAAGCTTTTGCTCATGAGAAATGTGTAAAAATTCTAATAGAGAGGTGTCCGAAGCCTGAGAACACTTACCTGAAACATTTATTTGCTGTTATTTGGGATAAAGGATGCTCCACAAATGATTGACTTTGGGGGTTGAATATTTTTGAATATTTACTATGAATATAGTTATTTTTTATTTTAAAATTTTGGTAAACTGAACTCTTTGTTCTCAAAATCACTCAAATGTGTATTAAAAACGTACTTTGACTGTTTACTGAGGTTTTAGATGATGTGTTTTAATTCACATCACCAGAATGTATTGCTGGTCAGGGGGATTGAATAATTTTGATTGCAACTATATATATATATATATTATTGATAGACGGATTCATTGAACAGAACATACACTATATTGCCAAAAGTATTCGCTCACCCATCCAAATAATTGAATTCAGGTGTTCCAATCACTTCCATGGCCACTGTGATACTGTGATAGGATGCCACCTGTGCAACAAGTCCAGTCGTGAAATTTCCTCGCTACTAAATATTCCACAGTCAACTGTCAGTGGTATTATAACAAAGTGGAAGTGATTGGGAATGACAGCAACTCGGCCACGAAGTGGTAGGCCACGTAAAATGACAGAGCGGGGTCAGCGGATGCTGAGGCGCATAGTGCACAGAGGTCGCCAACTTTCTGCAGAGTCAATCGCTACAGACCTCCAAAGTTCATGTGGCCTTCAGATTAGCTCAAGAACAGTGCGTAGAGAGCTTCATGGAATGGGTTTCCATGGCCGAGCAGCTGCATCCAAGCCATACGTCACCAAGTGCAATGCAAAGCATCGGATGCAGTGGTGTAAAGCACGCCGCCACTGGACTCTAGAGCAGTGGAGACGCGTTCTCTGGAGTGACGAATCACGCTTCTCCATCTGGCAATCTGATGGACGAGTCTGGGTTTGGCGGTTGCCAGGTGAACGGTACTTGTCTGACTGCATTGTGCCAACTGTGAAGTTTGGTGGAGGGGGGATTATGGTGTGGGGTTGTTTTTCAGGAGCTGGGCTTGGCCCCTTAGTTCCAGTGAAAGGAACTCTGAATGCTTCAGCATACCAAGAGATTTTGTGGGAACAGTTTGGGGATGGCCCCTTCCTGTTCCAACATGACTGTGCACCAGTGCACAAAGCAAGGTCCATAAAGACATGGATGAGCGAGTTTGGTGTGGAAGAACTTGACTGGCCTGCACAGAGTCCTGACCTCAACCCGACAGAGCACCTTTGGGATGAATTAGAGCGAAGACTGCGAGCCAGGCCTTCTCGTCCAACATCAGTGTCTGACCTCACAAATGCGCTTCTGGAAGAATGGTCAAAAATTCCCATAAACACACTCCTAAACCTTGTGGAAAGCCTTCCCAGAAGAGTTGAAGCTGTTATAGCTGCAAAGGGTGGGCCGACGTCATATTAAACCCTATGGATTAAGAATGGGATGTCACTTAAGTTCGTATGCGTCTAAAGGCAGATGAGCGAATACTTTTGGCAATATAGTGTATATCGGGCCAGTGGGGGAACTCCCTGCAGAAAAAAATTAAAATAATAACAATTATGTCATAAATTAATTACCACTTGCTTGATCTAAACAGAATTGGTGTCATTTTAAATCTGGACTTTACAAAGCATATAACTGATCCTACAAATTCTTAAATAATGCTTTTTAATTAGCTGACAAATTAGAAATGTTTTGTTCTCATTATTTGCATATTTGTTATCACAACAACTTTATTCAGAGTTGGTAAACACATCACAAAGATGAGATGTGTTATATATCATTGGAAAGGTCTCAGTTAGTAAATGCAATGAGCAAATTTGTTTAACTCAGAGGCCAAACTGCAGTGAGTATTAGTGTATGAAATTCCCACTGACATACATAAATACAGTATAATAAACAGTCTTATTTCATGCTTTTCCTAATTACTTCCTGAAACATACATATAACATGGACAATGACATATCGTTACTTACAGCAGACTATCCCCATTCAAACGAGCCCAATCACAACATAATATGACAACTAGATCTTGAAATATTCCTTAAAGAGTTTACATGGAAAGATGATGCACAAAAGGGTGCTCAACACACATTGCGTGTGTGTCTGTGTGTGTGTGTCTGTGTGCACACATGTCCGAGGACTTTGTGTGCACAAACACACATCCACGTATGTGCTCATCTAAAAGATTTGAGATGCTCCTGAACACTTAATGTTTCTGTATTTTGTAGTCTAAACCATTAATTTCCAATGGCCGGTCACTTTAGATTGGGAACACCACAGGTGTATCAAAGTGAAATAAAACCAATAATATTTTATGAAAATGATCTAAAAAAAAAAAAAAAAAAAAAAATAGCAACTGAATGGCCCTATTGAAGTACTATGTATGTAAATACCATAGTACAAAGTACCATTGTATTACCATCTGATACCATTTCTCTGTACGATATAACAGCAGAACTTTTCTTTTTTGTAAAGATAGAACTGCAAATATGAGTAAGTGCTTTTTAAGTATAGTGATGAGAATAAGTATAGTGATAACAATGAATGAAGACTAGAAAAGTGAATCAAACTGACATGTGAAAGGGGCAAGTGTCAAGATGTGCTGAGCTGTCAGGTGTTTATAAATTCTCACTGTAGAGTTTTTACATCAAAGGTAATATCTTTAAAATATGTTAATCAAGTCCCTATATACTGTAAAATGTTAAAATTCAGATGAACAGAATGTACCATATTAATACACATATTAATATGCAATTGATATAGTCCATATAAAAATGATTGTTTAAATGTAATGCATCCTTAAATACAGTATTTGCTATTTTAATTAATTATTGGTTCTTACAGTTCAGCTTTCCATTTACAAATAATGAAAATCTTCCCATCAAAATACATAGGGTATGTTGTGTTCTCTGCACAACAACAATAAACCTCAAACCAGGCAGAGCAACTTACAGTATTATGATGTGCTTCTCCATAGGGGCAAATAGCATCCGACTGTGTGTATGTGACCTTCTGCAACATTTGCTCCTGGTGCCAAATAGCAAGGGAAATAAAGAGACGATGTACTAATCTCATGGTTATTAATGCTCAACCTGCTGCCATAGCCAAACCCGATTATGACAACTCAGGTAACAACAGTGGAATTTTAGATGATGACTTCATGACCTTAGTCCACTGTGGGATGGAATATGAAGAAGCTGGTCTTTGAAATTCTCCAAGTGAATTTTTTCAAAAAACTGTTACTGATTTGGAGCAGTACACACTGACAGACCCATCCAAGTTGAGACATATATACTGTATGTGCAGCTACACACATATTCAATATACATATACAGTACTGTACATTTTTTAATAAGTAACATATATTTAAAAATAAATTTAGTAGAAGAAAAAAAGACAAACAATATTTTGCCTATTGCTTAAAAAAATAGATTTTATACTCTATGTACTACATTAATATTCCAGTACCATAACATTGCCTATCAATTGTGTCATTCATCCTTGTTAAAAATAAATCTCTTAATTGTTGTTGGGATTTTTGTTATTGTTGTTCCTATTTTTCTTTTCTTTTCTTTTTTTTTTTTTTTTGGCTATGTGGCAATGAAGGTGTTACCCACAGTAGTTTGAAAAATGTTTCAAAATATGAGAAATCATTAGGGTGTAATTGTCTGTGAGTTCCAAATATAACATTAGTAAGTTTTCCCAAATGCAGAATGTTTTTGTATCAGGTAATATGCACTATTGAAAGTAACTAAGGAAATAGGAAGCTGTGGCTTTGTGATAAAGTCCACGAAGTGAGTCATAGCCTGTATACATAGTTACCAATTACACCTGCTTTTGTTGCTTTTGGCAGCTTGCCTCCTCTTTTAAAACTCTCACCACAGTAAACAAATCCATAAGAATGCACAAGTCTTTTCCCAAGATAACTCATGTATAAGTTGCTTGTATTGTGCTATTATGAGGTGATTTACAGCTTGTTCGCTTCATGGGCTGCTGTGCTATCTAATAAATTAGCTGATTTCTGCTTTCTCACTCACCTAAAGTTCTGTCCAGAAAATAATTGAGCATAAAATGTTAAAGTTGACCTGGTATACTCTGTTGTTTTTATTATTCAATAAAATTTGATTTCTCCCAGCATGCATGACCTTTTAGGAAGTTCAGTTCGTCTCTGTAAGTAACCGCACTGTCCTCATACGCACTTTGAAATCAGCAGTAAGTGTTCTAGACACTGAGCATCACACACTGCAAAGTCAGTGCTGTTGGCAGAAACAGGTAAGAGCTTCACATCTCTAAACATTTGCATTTCTGCGTTTTGCTATTTGTTTTCAGACTCTACTAACAGTTAACAATATTTTTGCACTGTCCATAAGTCTGTGTAATGGTGTTGAGTAAAGTGTCATGTGAACTAAAACCTATGTGCTGCATTAACTTTGCTTATAATAGCTAATAAAGCACATATCTCGGTTAAACCCTTTTTGTAGCGTATATTATGGGGGAAAAAGGTTAAAAATTGCATACCTGCCTACAGTACTGCAACACAGCACAACACTCTGGAAAGAAAGAAAATGTCAAGTAATTTCATGATTTTTGGCTGGATGCATTGTGAGAATACTTAGGGTTAGTAACAGTTCCTTGGTAACAATAACTTATAGGTTAAATGGCTTCCTTAAAATGATCTCCTTTGTCAAAGTTGTGCCTGTGCAGCTCACAGTAGCACTAATGGTGTTTGTAACAGGTAAAGGTGGGCAAGGAGGAGGTGGGACCCAGCTGAACAGTCAACATAAAGGTTTCATTGTAAAACTCAACTTAAAAAAACATAAAACAAACATGGACACACACGCATATTCAGAGTAATATTTAACCAGATTCTTCTTGCATACTTCTCTTATTTTGACACCGTAATACATGTAATACAAAATGGAATTTTGGTCAAATACATTCTATTTTCTTTGTGTAAAACAATGTACAGTACAATATGCACCAAATGGTTATTTATATATGTAAATATGGCCGAAATGGAGAGCGCTAACATGGTAGATGCATTTAGAAAAATTGATAAAACCTACCATTCACTATAAAAATACTATATTCTCGCCCATTTTAAAGGCCATGTTGAGTTGCACAGTTGCAATTATGCACTCATGGGCAATTTCCAAGTACAAATCTTAAATTACGAGCATGTGAAGGCAGCATTATTCTCTCTCTGTATGTTTCTCTAACTCCGGATCTCTGCAAGGAAGAAAAAACAAGAATAGAAATTTTCTAGTAACAGTTAATCCAGATCTCAAAAACAGTACTAGTCAGAAATAATGAACTGGGAATTGTATGATCCAAAATACATGTTTAAACAGAGTAACAGCCAAGTGATTATATTGCTTCCAAGCATGTATGAGAAAAATGTACATCTTTGCATTGCAACAAAAGGTTTGATAACAATAATGATGATAGATGTGGTTGCAGTAATAATGACAGTATTTATGTCAACAACAATTTTGATAATAGCAACAGTGAGTGTAAAACAAAATAATCTAATGTGCAAACTCTGTGTGCTGCTTTGACTTTTTACAAAACAGATTAAAGATCTGTCTATAAAGAAAAACTGAGAAACTGCCCTTCCCTCCAAGAGAAACTGATCCAGGCTGTTTTCTGGCAAACAAAAACATGTGTGAGCAGGGAGTTGATAGCCCTTCCTAGTCACTTTAATATTAATAGATTAATAGAGTGTTTAAGGTCATCTGTTCTGATGAATACAGATGTTTAAGCTAAAAAAAAAAAAGAAAAAGCACACACAGTGACATGGCAGACAGACTGGGAGGGAAAGCCAAAGGAAGGAGCTGAAGGGGACGCGGGGTTAAAGGCATGAGCTGACTAAGGAAGAGAAACACTTTCCTAACTGTAAGGATCCTGGGCATTAAGACACTGATGTAATAAACTGTAAACACTAGAGAAATGCAAAAAACAGTTTATTTAGGATTTCAAAATGGCAGCGAGATGTTGGTCTGGGTTGTAGTGTCTCAAAAACTGTGCTAAAAATCTGTGCCAGATGATTTTAAAGTAATGTCCTGAGAACAGTTCCATATTCAAACTCTATCTCTCATGAGTGCTTTCTGTTTACATTTACATTTTGGACATACAGTATGTGCAATCAGAACAATGTATATTGTATATGAGAAATGTCAAAATATGTATTTCAGAAAACATCTCTGGCTGTTAAATTGTAAACCTCTCTAAACAGGTAAAAACAACTTTCTGCACTATCATGTCTACTCTTTGTGGTCTACTCTTTTCATGGTGGAAATATCCTGGTGTTTCCTGAGGTTTCCTTTCCTGCTGAAGTTCTGTTAGACAGTTTTCTCCATCTTCCCATGGTTTACAATGTACATTGGCTAAATGCAGGGGAAGCTCACATGGCTCCATCACCCCCGTCCTATGTCCCAAATGTATAATTCATTGCTCAGTGACCAAATTAACTTCCTGCAGAGGACAGAGAACTCCTTCATGAGCGATATATCATTCTGCCCATTTACAGCAAACTAGAGCGTCACCTTCCAACGGGCACAGATCTTCTGTCTATACAGCAATCTGCTGACATTTGGTTGATGAGAGTGGATTTTGTTTTTGACTTTCCACGCCCCACCATGCCTAATGTGGTCAACATGGATGGCTTTTGATGTCAACCAGTGCAATCACTTCCTGTGGGACTTGAAGTGTTCATGCAAAGCTCTGGGGAGCATGGAGTAGTGATCATGTCCTTAGGAGCGATGGTTGGTGCAGTCCCTACAGAAATCATTGAGGTCAGTGCTACTGTCTTTGCTGAGATCCCTCAAAAAGTTGTGTGGAGATACCACGGGGAGCGACCCTTGTCTTTGGGAAACAACACCTTACTTCTAGAATGGTTCCCTCAGAATTATCTCCTGGGCCATCCAAAGACTCGCATGTTTGTGTCTCATGGAGGAACCAATGGAATCTATGAGGCTATTTTCCACGGAGTCCCTGTCTTTGCTTTGCCACTCCTCTTTGACCAATTTGACAATGTCCTGCGACTGCAGGTTTGAGGTGCTTCTCGAGTCCTTCGTGTTGCAAAACCTACGTCAGAATTCCAAGAAGCCCTCAAAGGCATCCTTGAGAACCCTTTGTATAGAGATAACATCCAGAAACTTTCAGAGCTGCACCATGATTGACCATTGTCTCCTCTCAATAGTGCCACTTTCTGGATTGAGTATGTGATGAGACACACAGGGGCACCACACCTTCATTCCGAGGCAACTAACTTGCCTTGGTACACTTACCACAACCTAGATGTGGTGGCATTTCTGCTGACCATCACACTGATTGCACTCTGGGCCTCACTGTATGTGTGCAAGCTTTTGTGTCACAGGAAGTCATTCAAAAAGAGTAAGACGGACTGAATTGATCTTGAACACAAATTTTATTTTATCACAAAATTGAGTGAAGCACTGAAAGTCAACACATTTAAATAAATATGCAAAATTTAAATCTATAATAACGTAAAATAATAAAGGATAGGTAGAGAATGCAGCATGTTATAGTTTCCAAATTATAACAGCAAGTACCACAACCTTATTTTAGTGTTTAACAATATATAATGTTACCTTAATACACTGATTAAGAACTTTATTAGGCACACCTGTACACCTACTTATTCATGCAATTTTCTAATCAGCCAATTGTGTGGCAGCAGTGCAACGCATAAAATCATGCAGATACGGGTGAGGAGCTTCAGTTAATGTTCACATCAACCATCAGAATGGGGAAAAATGAGATCACAGTGATTTCGACCGTGGCATGATTGTTGGTGTCAGAAGGGCTGGTTTGATTATTTCTGTAAATGCTGATCTCCTGGGATTTTCACGCATAACAGTCTCTAGAGTTTACTCAGAATGGTGCCAAAAAAAAAACAAAAAAAAAACATCCAGTGAGTGGCAGTTCTGCAGACCGACACACCTTGTTGATGAGAGAGGTCAACGGAGAACGGACAGACTAATTTGAGCTGACAGAAAGGCTACCGTAACTCAGATACCCACTCTGTTCAATTGTAGTGAGCAGAACAGAATCTCAGAATGCACAACACATCGAACCTTGAGGCAGATGGGCTACAACAGCAGAAGACCACGTCAGGCACTTTATTAGGACCCAATAAAGTGCTCAGTGAGCATATTTTTATTTATAACAGCAAATGGGTTATCAACAATTACATTGGTTGTGACTATTTTAAACATGTACTGAACTCCTGTACTGTATAATGGACCATCTTTGCTCTTTTTTCCTGCATTAAATTATTTTAAACCCTATGAACTGTACGCATTACTATTTAAAGTGTCTTGACCAAAGTATGCGCACTTCGTATACGTTCATTAATCAACATAATCTAGTGCCTATAAAAAAGCCAAGAGAAGTCTATTCCCAGCCTAGCCTTAATGTTATTCCCTCTTCCACTGTGAATGAGTTTCAAATCATCATTAAATGTTTTATCGACAAACTGCTTTTTTCAGTTCTTATCCACTTCCTGGTTCCACTTATTTGAGGTCATGATTTCTTTCCTCCTCTCATTCAGTTACCAAATGTTCCCATCTGTACTCTAAGGTTGTCTACTGTTAGGAATCCCCAACATTCCTAGAGCACTACACACACAATGCATGTGAAAGTACACACACACACACACACACACACACACACACACAGGGTTGGGAGGGTTAGTTTTGAAATGTATTCCACTACAGATTACAGAATACATGCTGTAAAATGTAATTTGTAACGTATTCTGTTAGATTACTCAAAGTCAGTAACGTAATCTAAATACTTTGGATTACTTCTTCAGCACTGGTAGATTTTTTTCACTTGTTTTGACTATAAAAACTCTGCCAGTACAGTAAGACAAAATACATGTTAAAAATACATTCTCTGAAAAACCTAAATATCTTATGCAGTGTTGTTTCTAAAAAAAGATCAATCAAATTGATCTTGTTTTAAGGATTTTTAGATATTTTTACAGGAAAACAATAAAAAATTATTATCAAGAATTAGATTTTTGCCCTGATATCAAAGGTCTTACTAGAAAAATGAAATTATGATCCAACGTGATTTTTTTTTATTTAAAAATATGATCGTGCCTGGTAACGTGCATGTAAAATGGCTAGAAATAGAATTTTAGCTTAGTGTAAAGCTGACAATTTACACAAGGTTTATTTCTATTTCTTCTGCTCCAAACTTACTTCAAACGTACTCCTCTGTCTGCTCGTATGAATGTAACACATCATAAGAAAGTGTTTCACCACTGTTCAAATGCACTTTGGATCGCATCATTTATATGAATAAATGTTTTCCATCTGAAAGGACTAAATATTAAATGAAACAAATGACAATAAAATGCAAAGTAATCTCTTCAGTAATCAAAATACTTTTTGAATGTAACTGTATTATAAATACCAATGATTTAAATTGTAACTGTAGTGGAATACAGTTACTTATATTTTGTATTTTAAATACGTATTCCCGTTACATGTACTCTGTTACTCCCCAACCCTGCACACACACACACACACACACACACACACACACACACACACACACACACCACACCACATATATGAAGTCATACTTCAAAGGTATGATCAAATTTTAAAATCAAGAAAACCAGAGCCAGTGAGCCTTTCACTTTCAATACCAGGTGTGTATCATAAACCGTATATAAAAATTTAAAATATATATGGGGTATATATGGGGTGGGGCATACTGTAGGTTAGAGGGATGTCACAAGGGTCATGGAAATGACTATAAGGGTGTAACAGCTTGTCTCTCAGTGGCCCTTCCGTCTGAAAGAACAGTCAGGACTCTCTCATATCTCTCCCTAACATAATGGCCAGCAAGCAGGAAGGTGTTTTTGTTCTAAAGGAGAAAGGCTTCAGGATGTTGCTGCTCCAAAGCAGTAGAAGTGACTTCCTGCTGGGGGAAACGATCAAAAAGCCAGACAAGCCCCTTGTTGGATAGTGCAAAACTTTCCATTCTAATTCGTACACTTTATACACATGTAGAGATGCTGTACATACAGAACACGCCCTCCAGACCCATTTGAGGTGAGTCACCGAGACAATTTATTTTCCTAATAAATATAGGTATATATTGTAAGATTATTGTACACACTTTACCGTTCACAGTTGATTTTGTAGTGGCACTATGCCATGTGAAATTTCTGTGTTGTCATTAGGTTTCTTGATGATTGTCACAGGTTACTGGAGAAACAAAGAGGATTTGTGAGTGGAGTGGAGAGGTTTAGAGATTCAAATGTCAAGGACAAGTCAAAGCCATAGAAACCATGCTTTTCAGTAAGTTACCATTCCTTTGCATCATATATTTTAGAGATTGTTAACCAAGATTTTGAATAACCTTGATGTTGTTTGTGTTCGTTTTTCAAATTTTCCCCAGACCTGAGCAATGGGAGCTGCCAAATCCCTCTGGCAAATGACCGAGTTGGTCTAACCTACATCTACAGCTTTGCCTTCTCTCTGGGTCTCCCAGCCAACCTGCTCTCCCTTTGGGGACTTTACCAGCTAGGCCGGTCTGGTGTGGGCGGCTGCCAGCTGGTTTATATACTGAACTTACTGCTTTCGGATCTTCTTCAGCTACTTACCTTGCCTCTTTGGATCCTTTACCTGCAGGGAGACCACCGCTGGCCTTACGGGTCTATGACATGCCAGTTAGTGGGCTATGTCTTCTACGTTAACCTCTATGCAAGTGTCATCTTTCTTTGTCTCATTGCCCTGGACCGCTGTCTCGCAATCGTGTACCCTCTAAGCAGCCGTGGTGTACGGAAGGTGCGAGTAGCAGCATTCTCCGGTGTTGTAGTCTGGACTTTGATATTTCTTTTCTGTCTGACTGGCCTCTACCCATCTGTCTTTGAGCCCCAGAGAGAACTATGTCTTGAGCAGTTTCCCATAAGCAACAGATATGCTTACTTTAAGATTTC
Organism: Myxocyprinus asiaticus; assembly: GCF_019703515.2. NCBI lineage: Eukaryota > Metazoa > Chordata > Actinopteri > Cypriniformes > Catostomidae > Myxocyprinus > Myxocyprinus asiaticus. Next base: position 22,777,310 of record NC_059345.1, on the reverse strand, counting down.
CACAGTAGCTTTAGGGTTTCTGATGCCCTGCTCTATACTAGGGTAAGTAAAATCATTTATGGACATGCATGTCTTGGTGGGCGTATAAGTGTACCTGCATGATATTGTTTGTCATAGCGTTGCACCGTAACCCAGTGCCAAATACTTAAGCTTCAAAATGTAGGTGGTACCACAGTGTTTTTCAAATGGTAGTACCGTATTTAGAGTAATACCTTAATAGCCGTTGTATGTATGATAGTAGTTTAATATTCACAGATAGTAGTTGTCTTCGGCTAAACTGGAGATTCACTTTTCGACAGGGCTATTTCTAGCTATAAAAGGGTTAAGTGTCCGTTTAGGGCAACCCAGGGAACCAGGAGGCCCTGGGCGGCTATTGGTACTCAAGGGGTTCCATATTTACAGTAATACTGTAATAACCATTGTATTTGTAGTAGTAGTTTAATATTCACAAACAGAAGTTGTATTCAGCTAACTAGAGACGCACTTTTTGATAGGGCTGTTTCTAGCTATAAGTGGTATAAGCAACTGTTTAGGGCTCCCAAGGCATCAGGGGGCCCGGATAGCGATTGGTACCCAAGTCTCCCACCCAAGATGTACATAGACAGACAATTAAAAAGTAGTGCAAATGGAATTTAAGACCTCATCGTCTTCCTTCAGTCTATGAAAGTGTTTAACCAAACTAATTTGCAATGCTGAAAGTTGCAATGTATTGCAATGAAAGTGAATAAATTAAGACAGAATTTCAGAACTACATTCTTTTTGTATACAAATATTCTATTATTTAATGCAATAGTATGAAGTATGAAACTGTAAAGCGTGTTATGGTGATAATTTAGTGCAGTGGTTCTCAACCTTTTTTTGATGAACGCCCCCCTACTTCATTCCCTTAGAGCTGAAGTGCTGATATGATAATATTTATTATCAATCTATTTCTCCCTAAAGTACAGTTAGTGTTATTATAGTAAATTCAAGGGTGGTGAATTCTGTGCCGAATTCAAATGGTTTCCGCTTCTTGTGCCTTTGCTTCTCACTGATTCTCTCAAAGCTGCGTGTTTAAGAGCTTGAGCTTTAAGAGCTTTGCGCTCGCGCTGCTCTGTCCATTGAGCCGTATCCACCTACAGAGCCATACAGGTGCTAACCAGATACTTCAGATGCGTCGCTAGAATTCAAAATCAGATGAACCATGGTACAAATGCATACCAACCCGTATAACTGAGAACAGCTGATATACTACAAGTCAAGATAAACATTTTAATGCAAAGAGGAACTTGACGATAGATTTGATTATTATGACTGATAAACGCCCCCCATTTATAACCTAACGCCCCTCTCTCTACTAATTTGCTCTCAGCGCCACCTGCCATCCTTTTAACGCCCCCTGGGAGGCGGTACCGCCCCCATTGAGAACCCCTGCTTTAGTGGGTAAGACATTATTAAGGTATCGTGTCAACATTAGTTTGCCATTCACTCATGAAACATGTCGTTTTAGCACAGAGACCCAGGAATGAATTAACATACCAAAAAAAAAAAAAAAAATGCCATTACAAAGATCACAAACACAGATAAAACATCTGTCTCTTTAAAGGAATGTAACTGTACAACATCACAACTATTGTATATATCCATCACCTTTTGACCTTTTTTCCTTGCTTTTTCAGGTACACCTCAGCCCGAATTGGCCGGACTCTACGGAGCTCCCTGTCTGTCTCTGATCACGAACGCCGCAGAATTGTGGCGACCCTGATTGTCATCACGGTCATCTTTATTGTCATTTTTGGTCCCTATCATCTGTTGGGTGGCTACAGATTTGTCATGCTGCTTCTCACAGAAAATGAGAAGGACCAGTGTTCAGTGGAACTTTCCCTCTACCTTTACTATCGGATCTGCTATGGTCTCACCAGCCTCAACACCCTTCTAGACCCTCTTCTGTATATCTTTCTTTGCAATGATGCTCGTCAGGAGCTTCGCAAATCTCTTCTCTGCCCCTGCACAGGTCATAGGGTGCACTAGTATCACGCATCACAACTTTTTCCGAAGGCCTTCTCAACCACAGCACTTATGGTTAGCCGCCTCGTGCAGATGCTAATCAGAGATGGAGGTTTTGTGAAGCATGTGCTGAAAGCCAGCAGGTATTTTCACACATGACGTGAAAATGTCTTATCAGACTGAGCTTTGACAAATTGCTTGTTGCCACTGTAATGACATCAGTGGAGTCATTAAGACATGGCTGGTATGAGATATCGGTATGTTCTCTGGATCACTGTCGCTACTAGGAACTACATGTGTCAGAGCTCCGCCAGCAGCATCTTCAGTTCAGTGTTCAGACTTCTAGGCAGCTAGATGAGATTATAATCAAATTCTGCTGTGCAGATGAAGGAATAGTTCACCAAAAAAATTTAAATTCTGTCATTATTTACTCACCCTCGTGTCATTACAAAACCGTAAGACCTTCTGACATGTCACCATATTTGATTTGTTTTTCTTTACAGGAGTTTATTTCAGTCTGTTTATCAAACAATTGATTGTATGCATTCAAAAGACTTGGAATATAACACAAGTTGCGTGGACTACTTTATTACACTTTTGGGAGCTTTTTTAAACTTTAAAGTGAGTCACTAAAGACTGCTATTTTATTCAAATTAGCAAATGGAATATCCTTTAAAATATATCCTTTTTATGTTCTGCAGAAGAAAGAAGGTGTTATGGGTTTAGAATGACATGAGAGAATGTATCTCTACTGAATTCAGTTGTAATGTGTTTTGTCCAACACCTGTAAAAATCTGTTCTATGCTCTGGTCTGTCTTGCTGCTGTTTTTGTATTGTTTTTGTATTGTTGTACACTGGAAGCTCCTGTCACCAAGACAAATTCCTTGTATGTGTAAGCACACTTGGCAATAAAGCTGATTCTGTCATGGCTGTCAATCTCTAGCGACATTGAATCAAATCAAGGGTGTCACCTACTGGAGGATATATGCAAAGGCATGCCAATGTATGCAGTCAGATCAAAGCAAGTTTGATCAAGCAACAGCAACTTTTTTGATAGGACTTTGTAATTGTAACATGGCAAAAGATCCAGACTCCATGCCTGCTCTTAGGTGCATTTGACCACTAGAGGCCAGTGTGTTCATTGTTCACTTCAGCAATATACTGGGTTTGTTTGCATATCCATTACTACTTTTGCCATGACAAATGCTTCAAACAGTAGTATGATACATTGTTGTCACGTGAACTGATTACAAGCATGCTTACAGTAAATCGATCAGAAACAAAAATGGTTATTTTGCATTATTAATCTAATTTTGTGAAAAGTGCCTAAAAATGTGTAAACTTGCACATGCCCATAACTTATTTTCAGCAGAGCTCATTCCGCTCCAACACACATGGTTGTAATTAGCTGTTTCAGGGACTGGGTCTATTTTGACATCAGATATGTACATTGGGTTTTTTTTTGTTACATTTTATGTTGTTTAGAGGATGCTTATTGGATTATTTTTGTGACATTGTTTCATTGCGTGTTACACTGATGAGGATTTGTTTTTGTGTGGGTGACACTGTGCACCGTCGATACATGTTTATTGGCCATTGCTCATGGAAGGGCCACTCTTGATGAACTTCATGTGGCCTTCTGTTTTACCACCTGTGTTACTATGTGAGTTGAGTCTCAACAAGTCACTAAAATACACATTAAAATAAATAAAAAACATCCAAAACCATATCCTCAGATATATGTATATACAATAAGCATACACCCACACCTATCATACACAGGGCCAGGTACCCCATATTAGTCATTGTTAGCTGGGACACAGACCCACAGTGGCCAGCTGCATAGCACTGAATGCTGTCTTGTTCTTTGAAATAAATAATAATAGAAGCATCAGTAATCTTATACCAGAAGTTTCATTCCCATTCAAACTGAGAGGCCACAAGTGGATCTGAATAATAATAATAATATAAAAAATATCCAAAAAAAAAAATGTAATTGATATTTTTGCTATAACTGAGAGTTGCACAATTATTGTTGGATAAAAAAGCAGTACGATGCCAACAAGGCTTTGAGAGTTAGATTACAATCTCTTCAATGGCATGCATGGTATAAACCTGTAAAAAGCTCCTAGATCACGTCTGATTTTCCACAACTGATTTTCTGGTTTTTTATGTCTACTGAATGTTCTTGGAAAGATTGTTTTATTTAATGTTTTGTCCGCGGAACGATCCAAAAACACTTTAAACTGCAGTACAGGTCAATGAAGAGCCTGTATGTCTATCCCTCACAGCCTCGTTGTCATTCCCATCAAAAATCTAAGAAGGCGCTGCTGTGAATTAGGTCTATGATCACAAGTTATCCCTTTTACAGGGATACATACAGTTTATACCAATGCATTTATCTAGTATGAAATGTAGCATAGTGTGTGTTAAATTTAATATGTGGATTAATGCAGCTATATATGCTGATTTAACCTATCACTAACAGTACAGAAACACACATATACAGAGTAGTTTTCCTTTGTGCTGATCACTAGTTGTTGCAGAGCTAATGGCGTGCTCCTGAAGGATATGTTTATTATTCAGGCACTGCTAAGGTTTTAAAACCTCAAATTTTATTAATTAAATTATTTGACATATGAAAAAGCTCAGAAGCTAGCCCTAGTTAAGCGCCTAGGAAAATTCTCGGTGGCTAGCCCTAGCCCAGATAGCACACGCACTTCTCTGAGATGTCTGTTTGAGATGTTTTCATCTGAAAAGCATCACATTCTAATATCTGCTAAACATCTTAAAAAGATCAGATTTATATAAAAATTATGAATGTCTTATTGACATAAGAGGAAACATTTTATAGACGTATTGCAGATGAGCAAACAACCTAAAAAATATGTCTTCCAGATGTAAACATACACATCAAATAGACGTCTGGGTGATGTACGTGTGCTATCAGGGTCACAGGTGGGAAAGAACAATCAAGAAGGATTATTAGCACTTTAAAGGTACGTTACCAACAACAACACATTGTAGCTCACATAAAGTATTACATTTGACATGGTTTACTTAAAAATAATAAGATGCTGTCTAACAGGAACACCGGAGTATTCAATATATGAGATCCTACAAACAAGAGTATGAAAGCAAGCTTGCATGCTGATGCTGACTGTCTCAAGTCCTGACTGGTTTATGCAAACAAGATAAAGAATGCTAATGTTTAAAGTTTATACAGCATTTATATATGTGGACAAGAGGTAAAAATACTTGATTAAAAGGCCAAGACTAAAACAGAAGAAATTTAGCCTGCCATTACACTACACTTCAGCCTTTAGCTGGCCATCAGTCTGTATAACTTCACTAATAAAACAGTGGGAAAGATATCCTTACAGTTCCCAGATTGCTTTTAAAGTAGTAATCAGAATAAAACCAACTGAAAGTAGTTTTTTCTTCTTTCTATTCATCTTGGAGACGTAGCATTACTTTTCTTACTAAGCGCTCTGATTTCCACTCCTTTGTTTCTTCACTCATTTTGTAGCAACTAATTATACAATACAACTTCACTATGGCTGTGAATCACAATTTTTTTTTTTTTTAACGAATTAATCTTGCAAGTAATCAAAGAACTTGCAAGAAATTGCTACGTCATCATTATTTTGATTATTTAAATATGTACGTTAAAATGTTCTTTTTTTTTTTTCTTTTTTTTTTTCGGATAGAGTTAATTAGATACATGTATACAGGTATAAATCTTCGATACAAGTATATGTTTACATGCCATAAAATCAATGAACATGCTGTATTTAAAAGTTGGGCAAAAATTGATGGTGTTTCCAGTTCACTTTTTTAATAATAGGATCAAATGCCCAGATTCAATTCGTTCAATTCAAGCTTTACTGGCAAGATAAACTTAAGTGTATATTGCCAATGCATTATAAGGCAATTTACATACAGATACAAATTGAATGCTGAAGTTTAATTTGCTGAAGTTTAAAATCTCGAAACTATTATTTTCTAGTTATTAGACACCGATATATGCAAATTAAGAGTCTTAAGTTTCTGGTGTCCATGTAAAAAATGCTTACTGGTTCAGACGAGAGAAAATTAACCATGGTTTTACTGTAGTAATATTGTAGTAACCATGTTTTTTTTTGTTTTTTGTTTTGCTGAAAACCATATTTTTTTTATCCTAAAGTTACTTCTTTTCTTTTTTTTTTTTTTTTCATTTTGAAAAACTATAGGCATATAAATACAGTTTAGTATTGGGGTGGTCATCGACATTGAGAATAGACACATAAAGGGTTGGGTCCTAACTAGCATCATGATCGCCAGACAGATTCTTTTAAGGGGTTGGAGGTCGGCTGGAGTGCCCTCATTTCAGGAGTGGTGCTAGGAGATGGGGAGGGTGGCGGCCTTTGAAGAAGGGTATTTTAGAATATTTTAAAATTGAATTTGTTTATGGAGAAATGGGGCGAATATCTGACGTTGCTGGATGTGTAATTATTATTATTATTATAATATACAGTACTGTGCAAATGTTTTTGGCACTTGTGAAAAATGTTGCATAGTGAGGATGTCTTCAAAAATAATGTCATAAATAGTTTTCATTTATCACTTAATGTCATACAAAGTCCAGTAAACATAAAAAAGCTAAATCCATATTTGGAGTGACCACCTTTGCCTTTAAAACAGCACCAATTCTCCTAGGTACACCTGGACACAGTTTTTCTTGGTTGTTGGCAGATAGGATGTTCCAAACTTGGAGAATTCACCACAGTTCTTCAATCTGTTTAGGCTGTCTCAATTGCTTCTGTCTCTTCATGTAATCTCAGACTGACTCGATGTTCAGTGGGGGGCTCTGTGGGGGCCATGAAATCTGTTGCAGGGCTCCTCGTCCTTCTATTCTAATCTTTTCTATTTGCAAAAGTAATGTTTGGGAGTCTAACATTTATATTTCCTATTGACATACTAAAGCTGAAGATATAAATAACCATCTTAAGGCAAATGCTTTTGTGAAACATCTTATGTGCCTAAGACTTTTGCACAGTACTATATATATATATATATATCTTTTTATCTTTTATCTTTTTATTTTTGTGTGTGTCTATAATCATGTGTATATACTCATATGTGACCACAGGGATGTTTGTTGGGGGTCAGGGCGGGGTTGGGGATTGGGAGGGGGAGGGGTGGTTGTGGGGTTTAAATTATGATTCCATATATATATGTTTTGCTCTTGTAAATATGTTTTGTGGGAATCGATAAATAATGTTAATTACAAAAAATAAAGTACATACACCCACTGTATAATGCTTTTTTACTCTAAGTAGTAAAAATAAGCAGAGGGCAACATACTCTCCTGTAAAAGCAATGTAAATGTAAATTATGTTTTTTTTTTTTTATGGTGAATGGTAGAACTTTTTATACAGTAGTAATTTTTCAACAGAACAGTGCAAACACACCAGATGTCCATCAATAATCAAACTTTATTTGTTCTTTTCATTAACAGATACAAATACATACAGTAGGTTCAAATCTAATTTAGAAGAATGACAATTATTTAATGTGAATACTACAAAGTAATGAGGAAAAATTAGGAAGTTGTTCATCTTTAACTTTATCTTGCTTGTCGGCTGGCAAGTGTGACAGTTTGTTCACGGGTGTCCATTTCTCGTGCCATCTGACACCAGACGCAGGGACCACAGAAGATGGAATGAATTAAGTCATTACATATAGTTCCCTAGAAAGAGAGAGATACAATATCACCCTGTTCTTTGACTGCTGAAAGTGAAGCAGTGATCCAAACACTTTGTTACTAACTAGGCAGTTTGCCAAAAAAAATCTATGGCAGTTGCAAGGACACCACAAACAACTTGCCTTTCTCAAGGCCACATGTTTTGCAGTGCACAGATCAAACTGCGACCTTTGTAAGCTTATTGTTCCTGAGATTCAAAGTGCCAGCCTTCACCATAGATGACAATCTCTCCATTGAAACCATCAACATTTATTCATTTTCTTAATAGGAAATGAGAAATATATCGAGACCGGGGCTAGTTGTCACTCAGGGAAGTTGTCACAAGTGATATTTCTCAGTAACTATCCACACTATTAACACAAGTAATTTAGAAGTTATTTTTCTCTGTTTCAGCGTTGGCATAATTACTTCATTTTGTCTTTATATTCAAGTGTATATATACAGTATATAGAATTGGTTATGGAGATTTTCTGTGTAAAAGCCCACCATTGTGAACTAAAATATAGCACTTCAAAAACACTAAGAGTTCTACTTGTTCAAACCTGGATTCCGTAGCGATTGCGTGCTGATACCCTCATGGACAATGTTATTGGAGGAATGAAACCAGATCCATCGAGCAGAGGCAAACACAAACACTCGCCATAATTCCGAGCCGTCACACAAGCAAAACAGGGAAAGCACCAGAATGCAAAGCAACCTATAGGGAATAATACTACTGTCAGTGATAAGAATGAAGCATTGCAATTCACGATGGTGTGAAATAGTTGTAAGCAGCATGCAAATGCCTTCACATCACAGGCCTTTTTATATGCATTTAGAAAAATGGTATACAGATAGAATTTTGGCACTCATCTGGCTTAGCCTTTATACACACGTTATAATATACATCGCCATGATGATGTTGCGGTCTTAAACAATACAAATGCATAGTGATAAAGTGACATTCTTTAAGAAAATTGCATGCACCACCACAGACACACAAAAATACACAAAGTAGAGAGAGACTCACAGCTTTTCATATCGTCGCAGCAGTCACAGATTCCAGAACTCCATTGGTTGGCGGTGTGTGTCATGACAAAGGGCTTGGGCTGCTGTTGAAAGGCCATCCTGTTTATTGCTTTTGTTATTATTACTGCAAGAGACATGAGCACACACGCACATACAGACACATAAACACAGTAAAAAAATATCAGGTAAATATGGCACAGCAAATTAAAATATTGACAGTTCACTGCCCACAAATCAAACTTTGAATTCACGCAAACACAATTAAATCTGACAAACCAATCATAGCATAAACGCTGTGCTTTTAATAATTTTTAAAGTAAAGACTACATCAATTATACCTTAACAGTAGCCTCCAACAAGTTCTAAATCTTTCTGCATTCTTTTATCTGATCAGAATGTTTGTCTTTTGTAACACTGATATTGACTCATATAATTTTAGTAAAAGAATACTTATAATCTTATTTTGTGATTGTAAAACATGTCAATCATAAGTAAATCAAATTCAATAATTTGAATAACTGCTCTTACCTGTGTGTGAGAATGGAGAAGGAAGACACACTTGTGTTCAGTCACACTAAAAGAGACCAAAAGATGGAAATTCTGTGTTAAGATATGCACACACAAAGACACAAGTAGGTGTGCAAGAAAAGTGCTTTCTCAAAGTCACTGGTCAGGCTAGTTTTACCTGTCATTAGGAAGATGCCACCCACTGTCCATTAAATATTCTGTATAAACTCTCATGCAATTTAGATTAATGCATTTTAAAGTATTCTTATAACCGAATGCACAGAATTATTTTTCACACCAGTTGATAGTTTCTTTATCCCTTGATAAAACTGGATATTGCCATGGAAAAAGCTGTCATCAATTTAATTAGCATGAATCAAGCTAATAACTTAATACTCCCTTTATTAGTCTATTTTTATTCACTTAGTGCAAATTCAGAGAATGTTTGAGGAAATTAGAAAAGTAATAAAAAAAATTGTTTTGTTGTTGCTGAAAATGAACAAGCATGTGCATATCCTAAAACAGCTGTTAGGAACGATTCATTATAATTAATATAACTGGTTTTAATTAGACTGTATTGTGAAAATAAGTTATGATAAGAATGGCTGTCAGTTTGTGGTTTATCATCCAAAATCTCCTTAATCTGCTTGCATAGCAGATCTTTCATTCAAACTTCACAGAAAAGGCCACACAGAAACCCCGAAAAACTACATTCCTGAATAAGCGCAATAATGAAATGTTAAATAGGGGCATAGTATTACTACAGAATGAAGATTCTTTTGTTCATCACTAGTATGACTGTTGTGTAACCAAGAATGGCAACATTTTGGTAGCCTTAGTGTATACAGAAGGCATTCATTAACTGCTACTAAACACACAGGTTTGGGGGGGTATGCAGATGTCAGGGAAAAAAAAGAAAGCTTTTGGTTGTTTCCATAATCTGACACACCCATTTCAGGTTTTGAAGTCTCTACTTAGAAGCTGATGGGTAAAATCAGGTGTGTCAGGTAAGAGGGACATCTAAAATATTCAGTTACTGGGGTCCTCCAGATTGAGAGACACTAATAGAATATACATAACTGGACAGACCAGTTATAAGCACCTGCACCTAGTTTTTTTTTTTCTATCTGTGGACCTGTAGCTTTGTCTGTTGCAATATATATACACTATATTGCCAAAAGTATTCGCTCACCCATCCAAATAATTGAATTCAGGTGTTCCAATCACTTCCATGGCCACAGGTGTATAAAATGAAGCACCTAGGCATGCAGACTGCTTCTACAAACATTTGTGAAAGAATGGGCCGCTCTCAGTAGCTCAGTGAATTCCAGCGTGGTACTGTGATAGGATGCCACCTGTGCAACAAGTCCAGTTGTGAAATTTCCCCGCTACTAAATATTCCACAGTCAACTGTCAGTGGTATTATAACAAAGTGGAAGCGATTGGGAATGACAGCAACTCAGCCACGAAGTGGTAGTCCACGTAAAATGACAGAGCGGGGTCAGCGGATGCTGAGGCGCATAGTGCGCAGATGTCGCCAACTTTCTGCAGAGTCAATCGCTACAGACCTCCAAAGTTCATGTGGCCTTCAGATTAGCTCAAGAACAGTGCGTAGAGAGCTTCATGGAATGGGTTTCCATGGCCGAGCAGCTGCATCCAAGCCATACATCACCAAGTGCAATGCAAAGCGTCGGATGCAGTGGTGTAAAGCATGCTGCCACTGGACTCTAGAGCAGTGGGGACACGTTCTCTGGAGTGACGAATCACGCTTCTCCATCTGGCAATCTGATGGACGAGTCTGGGTTTGGCGGTTGCCAGGAGAACGGTACTTGTCTGACTGCATTGTGCCAACTGCGAAGTTTGGTGGAGGGGAGATTATGGTGTGGGGTTGTTTTTCAGGAGCTGGGCTTGGCCCCTTAGTTCCAGTGAAAGGAACTCTGAATGCTTCAGCATACCAAGAGATTTTGGACAATTCCATGCTCCCAACTTTGTGGGAACAGTTTGGGGATTGCCCCTTCCTGTTCCAACATGACTGCGCACTAGTGCACAAAGCAAGGTCCATAAAGACATGGATGAGCGAGTTTGGTGTGGAAGAACTTGACTGGCCTGCACAGAGTCCTGACCTCAACCTGATAGAGCACCTTTGGGATGAATTAGAGCGAAGACTGCGAGCCAGGCCTTCTCGTCCAACATCAGTGTCTGACCTCACAAATGCACTTCTGGAAGAATGGTCAAAATTTCCCATAAACACACTCCTAAACCTTGTGGAAAGCCTTCCCAGAAGAGTTGAAGCTGTTATAGCTGCAAAGGGTGGGCCGACGTCATATTAAACCCTATGGATTAAGAATGGGATGTCACTTAAGTTCATATGCGTCTAAAGGCAGATGAGCGAATACTTTTGGCAATATAGTGTATATATATATATAAAATAATAAAAAAAGGGACATTTTCAGGGAAACAGCTATTTCACCTATATACAGTGTATTCCTCCCTTGAAATCTGTTTCAACATTTCTCAAAACAGCTGGTTTTACACATTTCTTTGTTTGGCAAAACACCATATGATACAATACTGCATTACAATACAGTGTTGTTTAGGTTGGCAACATGTTATACTATAGATGGTTTGTTTTTACATTTAGATTCCTATGAAAGATTACAACAACTCACAAATAACTATCTTCTTTTGTCATGGTTAAAACATATTTTTTTCTTTAAGAACTTTATTGGCTAGATGCACGTCAAGAACTCTAAAATATATGAAATGTAATTAAGGGCAGCAGTCTGCTATTAGCCCTCACAATATGTTGCAGGTCAATTTGACCCATTTAAATATTTGAGTTTGAAATATGGGTAAAGCTATGTTGTTCTCCTTGAAATTGTGTGACGTTTCTCATTATTTAGGGTCATAAACATGCATGCAAAGTGTGGAGACACTGATGTGTTGTGGAATATGTGTACATAATTTCTATTACGATTATGATGTTTGCGGGTCAATATGACCCACATATTTTCATGCTCAAAGGCAGCTGAACAGACCCAAAATAAAAAATGTCTTTGATATATGTTGTTATGTTGGTTTCTCAATACTCTGTGAAGCTAAAAAGGAGCTTTTCCACACTTTTCAGTACTGCAACAGACTTTGTCAGACACAGATGGTAAAAATGAGCTCCCATTTGCATTTTTGAGTTACTGGTTAACCTTTTTTTTTTGTTCTCCTTGAAAGTTTGGACCTTTTTAGGGTCATCGACATGCATGCAAATTGTAAACACTGTGTTGTGAAAAGTCAAGGAAAGTCAAGGAATGATGTTGTATACAATACAAGTCATTTTTTGTATGAAACATTGGTAAATAAATGAGCCTGTATTTTGAGTTGTGCAGTAAAATTTTCCCCCTCTATAAATACAGTTTATATATCATATGTTCTCATATTTATTTTTTTAAAATTTTCATACAGCTAAAGGTTTACTGTTTTAACCTGGTTTATTGCTGTTTTTGATTGTATTCAAACTGTGTGGGTAAATATTTCTTACATATGTAATTTTGTTTCCAACAAAATGAGGGTTAAACATAGTTTAAATTTCATATGTTCTCATATTTCTCAGATATTTTTCAGTCTCTGACAGGCCACAATAAAGTTTTTTTTTTTACCTGATTCTTTGCTGTAGTGTGATTTTGGTCTATTGCATTGAAACAAATTAGAGTCAATTTGACCCCTACCATAAAGGATGTACCCATTGCCTTTTACGGTGTGTCTATTTACACTGAGTGCAAATAGCCCACCTTGTTGGCAGAAGCCATTTACACTAACTCCGCCCACCACTGCTCAGATCAAACTCAAGACAGCCACGACAGATTTTTTTGGGGTCAACTGCTGATCAAATGAAGGAGGCCATATTTGAATTTTTCACGATGAGGCAGAGACATTAAACTGGTTAACGGGTTAGACATTTAGTGGATTAAGAGATTGGATAACTAAGTTACTATTTGTGCTCAATAGTCAGTGGAAACACAGGATGTTACGTCATACTGCGCCTTTATGTGCAGCTGTAGTGTCTCTGGGTGTAACAACAGTATGTGAATGTGTTGTCATGCTGGAGATCTGGGTTCAAAGCCCACACCTTGACATACTTTTCCCTATGTCTCTACTCTTAATATTTCCTATAACACTACTTATAGTAATAAATAAAAGAGATTCCTTGCAGTGATTTGGTCACAGTGAAGGTCGGGGAGTTGAGAGAAGGATTTGATCAGGATAAAATTAACAATTACTGTAGTAATATTGTAATAACCATGTGTCAAAAACGGTGCTCTGGAGTAATCGTACAGCACTAAGAGCATCGTTAGCACATAGACTTATGTAGACACAAGGTAAATTACAAGTGATTGTAAAGTTACGCACAAATATAATAAAGTTACAATGATGAACAGCACTATGCGGTCACATTTCAGCACTTCACATTGGACGTGACTATCTTAAGTAGCACTTAAACCGCATCCCCGCACTTTCATGTTAAGTGCAGTTTTGGGAAACACATGTAAAAAATAACGAACATTTGTAAAATTGCTTGTAGAAAATGCTTTGAACTGCCAAGATCGATCGATCATTATTGGAAAACGGGGCCCAGGACAGTGGATAGCAACAGCAGCCATAAAAACAGTCACTGCACACATTGCCCTGAGTGAGAAAGAGAGAGAGAGAGAGAGAGAGAGAGAGAGAGAGAGAGAGAGAGAGAGAGAGAGAGAGAGAGAGAGAGAGAATGAATGCCCCCTGCCTGAACTCTTGTTTTGGACAATATTGTGTAACATAACCTTATAAATCACACCACTGTCAATCAGCTCCATCTTGTGATGAAACCAAATAATAGTTATTTATCTGCAAGTGTCTCAACAAAGCATTTTTATGTCTTGAAGGGATAGTTTACCCAAAATGAAAATTCTGTGTGGGTGCCCCCATCCTGCAAGATGCCGCCCTGGGCAACTGCACACGTCGCCCATGCCTAAATCCGCTACTGCCTGCAAATGTTTGTAACGTGTGAATTGCTTTACAATAAGGTCTGTCAATACCTTATATATATATATATATATATATATATATATATATATATATATATATATATATATATATATATTATTATTATTATTATTGTTAAATAATGTTATTAAAGAGCATACCAACATTAGGTAATGTTGAAATAATTTACAATAAGGTTCAAAAATATGCATATTAAATACTTCATTATTATTAATCATTAATAACGTCAACAAACATTAGTAACTCATTAACTGATGTACAAATCGTTTCCACTTTACAATAAGGTTAAAAAAGCACAATAAATACTTAATTATCATTATTTATCATTAATTAAGAGTCAACAAACATTAGTATCGCATTAATTGTTGATAATTAAATGTTTTTTATTTTATAATAAGGTTCACAAAACTCCATAACACACACACATTTATATATATTATTATAATTATTAAGTAGTTAAGTAAAATATCACTCAGGAACATAGGTGAGTGACAATTCCTTCGATATCACTACAGCTTGACTCGTCAACACTTAATGTCATCATATACACCTTTCAATGTTGGGAAATGTGTTAGTAGTATATACAACCAAACAGATACACGAGACAGGACCAAGGCAGAGAGAGTGAGGTAAGTACTTCACATCAAACAACAATCTAGCAAAGATACTGAGAACATGAAGAGCTTAAGTAGGGAGTGAATCAGTGGAGAACCAGGAGCTGCTATCACGTTAATTAGTGGCATGATCAGTGTTCCCCTGGGAACAATCAATGTTCCCATGGAAATGCCGGCAGCGCCTGCGAGACATGTGGGGGAGAAAATAACAAAACACACAGAGCAAACCGACAAACTCACCGGAGCCGTGACAGTTAGTTCACATGAAATATACAGTATATCTATAAATGAATATAAACCAAGAATAATAAATGCTGTAAAAGGGTGTTGTTTATTGTTAGTTAATGTTAGCTAATGCATTAAGTAATGTTAATTTATACACCTTTTTCATGTTATGAAATGCGTTAGTATATGTCTTAATTAACATTTACCAAGATTAATACATGCTGTAAATAAGTGTTGTTCATTGTTAGTTCATGTAAACTATTGCATTTACTAATGTTAACTAATGCATTAACTAGTGTTAAATGCAATCTTATTGTAAAGTGTTACCGATAAAAGTTACTTTATACAACCTTCACATTGCATACCTTCAAAGGCAACCCAAAGTTTAATCGGAATTGTTGTCCAGTGACGAAACACAAGGACAAGTGCATTTCAGCTCGGACATGCAATGGCAATTTTTCGCATGCCCAGTAAGGGGATTTAAGCTACTTGTGGTGCTTGGAAACGGCTGTGTGGACGGAGAGCGTTTTAAAAACGAAAATGCCTTTTTCAAATATATCCGGATTAATGTGGATGTGGCATGAGGCTAACATTATGCCTAACATCTCTTGTTCCATGGAAGAGAGAAATTCATACAGTTTTGGAACAACAAGAGGGTGAGTAAATGATGACAGAATTTTTACTTTTGGATGAACTAACCCTTCAAAGTTCCTCATTGAAAAGTGGGTTACTACATTTTGGCATCATTGTGAAATAAAATACAAATGAAACAGATTTCTACTCATATGGTACCATTATTGCTTTTTGTTTTTGGACTTCACAACTTGTACTTACTGTGCATGTACCAAATATTTTTCTCTTTTCTTAACTTTTAATTTATAGCACAACTAGAAAGAGACATTAGCAACAGCAACAACATTTTAAGGCATTTGACATTGGACTTCATAGATATCCATTTCTGGTTTTTTTCCATAGCCCATTTAATCTGCCAACACATTACTTTGATCATGGCCTCATGACCACAACAGAGTATTTCAACAGTAAATCCAATAGACATTAAAATAAATTTTAGGTTGATTTAAATACTTTCATTGTCATAAAATTGAATGAAAGTTTGGTAAAAAAAAAAAAAAAACACATCCCAGCTTTCTGACACGCAGCTTTTTGTTCAGACAGAACTCTTTCTTTCTGTACCAAAAGTATTTCTCATTTTGCTCTTATGTACTCTGCAAGGTGTGATATTCCAGAGTGTCCTGGTGCACTGGTTTGTCTTGTGGGTGTTTGTTTTCTGAAGTGCATAGAAGAACTTTCAGTTAGCGAGGTGCTGAGAAAAGATGCTATCAGAGGCTATTCAAATAGCCTTGGAGGAGGGTCATATGGGTGGAATGTAAGTATATGTGTGGGCACTTGTTTATGTGCGTGGATGTACGTGTGTGCCTGTGTGGGTGCCTGTTTGTGTATTCTTGCTTAAATTACTATTGTAAATCACATGAATAACACTTAACCAGTGATTAGATAGCGCAGTCTTTGTAAATGTGTGATACTAATGTAGTAATACTGTTATAACACTAATAAATATAAACATAATTAATTAATATGAATGGATGTATATTGTTGATTACTGTTTTTTTTTATTTTTATTTTTTTAATTGTCAGTATTTAGAGATCTGAGATATAGAGATATTTCTGTATATATGTACTTGTGAATTTATTTTCTCGCCATATTCTCAAATGCTTTTATAGTCCCTTAAAATCAGGTAACATCTTGTTTTTTAATTCTAACCAAAATTTTACAATAATATTCCATAAATGTTAATGGTCATGCAATAACAAAAGCATGCAGCACAGATCTATGAATGTACAATTATTCGGGCAAATGTGACAAAACATTTAATCGAACACAAACAACATTTATAATGTGCAATTCTTACCTGTTGCCTAAGTTTGAGCTATTTTATGTATATAAAATATACATACATAGACATCAGTCTATGATATCACTCTAAATGTGAACAATTATGTACTTACAAAAATAGAAGTATTACTTCTATATCACGCAATATATTACAATTATTTATTTTTGTTCCACCACCTTGTGTCCGTGCAGTTAACTACAGTATGGGTGTATCACCCTCTAAACAGAAGATGTTGAGTGTTAACAGGCTACTCACTTATGCTTGTAGTTCTCTGACTGTAAGGAATATGACTAAAGGCTGATGACTAGTGAACAAAATGGCACAACAACGTAATTGATCAACTTGTTTTAGTCGCTCAAATATGAAAGCACATAACAGTCAATAATGTGAGTATTTAAGCTTTTTACAGTATTAGTCTAATTTGACTAATTGAAATGATTTCTAATCCAACAGCAGGTACAAAAGATCAAGATATTATTGTATAAATGTGATAGTAACAGTTAATAAGTTCAGACTGGTGTTACCTGGCAAATCCTTACCCTCAAAAGCAGTGATGGCTGCTAAAGGACCTTTCACACCCCCACCTTGCTTTATGTCATGTTATTTTCTTCATACAGCATTTTCCAACCTAGTGCAGCTATTGCATTATAATGAGACTAACTCTGTTGTACTAAAGTATGAAAGGAGCACAATTAAAATACACTCATAAGAGTATCATGTTTTCTTTTAATCTTGGATTTAAGTAATTCCAAGAAATCCTTGTTTATGTGCGTGGATGTACGTGTGTGCCTGTGTGGGTGCCTGTTTGTGTATTCATGCTTAAATTACTATTGTAAATCACATGAATAACACTTAACCAATGCTTAGATAGCGCAGTCTTTGTAAATGTGTGATACTAATGTAGTAATACTGTTATAACACTAATAAATATAAACATAATTAATTAATATTAATGGATGTATATTGTTGATTACTGTTTTTTTTTTTTTTTGTTTGTTTTTAATTGTCACAGTATTTAGAGATCTGAGATATAGTTTAACGTCATTGCACAAGTGAGTGCATGTTAGGTGCCGCCCATGGCAACAAAATGGGGGTGCTGGGGGGGGTGGGGGTCCACTGACATGAACTAACAATGAACATGTTAATTGTTAATGTACTATGAACTAACATGAACTAACAATGAACAACTGTATTTTTATTAACTAACATTAACAAAGATTAATACAAAATGTAAACAATGTATTGTTAATACATTGTTCATGAAATCTTACCTGTTAACTAATGTTAACAAATGAAACCTCATTGTAAAATGATGCTTTATATTAACATAATTAAAATAACGAGCACAAGTACAGTGGATAGACTCACAGTCATCCATGTCCCCCCAATATTCACACAGTCCAGTGCTCCACTGGCCATCCTGTTCTACTGGGCCAGGCTGGGACTGGACCACTCTATAAGGTGCAGGGGAATGCTGACTTTGTCCATCGCAACCTTAACACAGTGGCATTTGAATATTAATATGTGATAATGTATTGCAGGATTTAACTTTTTTTTTTTTATATATTGTTTAACACACTAAAAAGCTGAACAATAAAAAAATAAATAAATAAAAACTCTAAATGAAATTTCTGTATATATGTACTTGTGAATTTATTTTCTCGCCATATTCTCAAATGCTTTTATAGTCCCTAAATAAAATATACATACATAGACATCAGTCTCTGATATCACTCTAAATGTGAACAATTATGTACTTACAAAAATAGAAGTATTACTTCTATATCACGCAATATATTACAATTATTTATTTTTGTTCCACCACCTTGTGTCCGTGCAGTTAACTACAGTATGGGTGTATCACCCTCTAAACAGAAGATGTTGAGTGTTAACAGGCTACTCACTTATGCTTGTAGTTCTCTGACTGTAAGGAATATGACTAAAGGCTGATGACTAGTGAACAAAATGGCACAACAACGTAATTGATCAACTTGTTTTAGTCGCTCAAATATGAAAGCACATAACAGTCAATAATGTGAGTATTTAAGCTTTTTACAGTATTAGTCTAATTTGACTAATTGAAATGACTTCTAATCCAGCAGCAGGTACAAAAGATCAAGATATTATTGTATAAATGTGATAGTAACAGTTAATAAGTTCAGACTGGTGTTACCTGGCAAATCCTTACCCTCAAAAGCAGTGATGGCTGCTAAAGGACCTTTCACATCCCCACATTGCTTTATGTCATGTTATTTTCTTCATACAGCATTTTCCAACCTAGTGCAGCTATTGCATTATAATGAGACTAACTCTGTTGTACTAAAGTATGAAAGGAGCACAATTAAAATACACTCATAAGAGTATCATGTTTTCTTTTAATCTTGGATTTAAGTAATTCCAAGAAATCCCCGTTGTAGAATGAAAACTGATATTGTGTTATCAGATTCAGTAACTACAGCCAAACATGCTGATCACCAAATTTTAATCTCACATGGGAGAGATGTTGAAGATTGGCTTTGCAGATACTGTTATCAGGGTGTACTGTGATTATAAAAAAAAATGCCAAAAATGCACTCTTGGATCCAAAAATGGAGTTGATTTTGTCAAATGACTTGTTGGAACATGTGTAATTCTTCAAAAAAGTTATAAATCTGGTCAGAGAAAATGCTAATGGTATAATGGCTGCAAGGTTAACAAGGAAGAGGGTCATCAAAGATACAAGACATGATATCTCTCTTTGTTATCATAACAAACACATAGTCAACATCAAAACATGTTTCAAAAGTTTATGTTTTACATACTTTTATTTTGCTGATATAAAATGCTATCGAAATGATCTGAAGATCTGAAAAGTCACACTTATGACAATGTTGAAATCACAACTGAAGTTTTTGTTACTGAACAGAAGTATGTTATTTGCAGAGTTTCAAAAACACATTTAGGGTGTGTAGATGCTAATCATACAGGACAGGATCTATATATAAATCTGCAAACTTCCATCAGATCACAAAGGTATAGAAATGATTGGGTTGCATATCTTCTGAAATTGTCTCTTGGTGACATCATTTGAGTCTGTGTAAAAAGTAAAACAGTTATTTTTTGTAATAACATTTTCCCCATAACTGCATATCCCTACTTAAAAAATGTTGTCCTATTTACGTATTTCAATTTCATAACAAAATTTCATCAAATTGAATTGAGAAATATTTTAAAAAATATATTTTACATTTTAATAATTTAATTTAGTTAAAAATGAAACAATTCAATTCAATGGAACTTTGTTATGAAATTAAAATGCGTAAATGTAAAATTATTTTTTGAGTATACATAATACCTTAACTTACTATTTTTCAGGTTCTTGCAAATACACAGCACAATTTTCTTGTACTCATCCTTGGTTTTTGGATTGCGTCCTCTCATACACTGTAGATGTTTATTAGGATGAACTAGAAAAAGAGACAGATTTAATATTTTGGTAAACTGAGCAGTATGTAATTAGCAATGATTTGAATATTGGTGATTCAATAAAATAAATCGATTTTGTGGAGCACTGTATTACTTAAAACACAACGCATCAGCAAATAGAATCATTTCTTACTTCTGCAGCCACAAAGAGCGAATTGTCCATTCAAGGATCCTCTATGTGTACACACTGCAAGGAGATAAGAGGTGATATTAGTCTAACATATAGACATTGATGGAATAACACATCACAAACCTCAAATCAACTCCATCATCTGTTTTACCATTCATTCAGAGCATTAGAGATCTCTGACACGAAGTAACATTAAAAAAGTTCCCCTTCAGATTAATAATACAATGAAAACAATGTACTGCATTGTACTAGTAAACTAGAAATTACCTGGGTTGTTGCAAATAATTGTGGTTAGAATCACCAGGAGTAAAACCAGAAAGATTGTGTTCGACATCCTCACATTAGTCTTGCTTCAGCTTCTTAAAGGAGTGAGAGTTCTGCCCTCCTTTTATGTTCCTGGGTAATGATGATCACACTTGCACCCCCTTCGCACTGTACCCCTTTTATACGCTGAACTTTTCACGAGGGGTGGCATTGGGTTTTCAAGTTTAGCAGCATAAATAAGCCTCAACATGTTCCCCTGCATACCTCGAATATGGCGAAATGAGATATTGCTTGTTTACCTGTAATCAAACAACAACACTCAAGAAAAAACATGTAAAATCTGATAAAGCTGATCTTGTGGGTCAGTTCACAATCTTTTGGAGTGAATAACTGCACTGTACATTTTTTTTCTTTTTTTTTTCTTTTTTTACCAATACATTTTTAAATTTTTCCCTGTATTTCAAAATGGAAAATTGTATTAAATTTAAAAGAATAAACTGTTTATCGAAATGTGTCACGTGATTTAACAAAATAATTCTGTATAAATGGAATACAATAAATATCTGTTTTTTAGAAGCTTTTAAATGACAATTTTAATAAAACTAACCATAAAAATAAAATATTCTTTATTGACAAAAGTAGCATAATTTCTCTAATTTAACATGTTATGGCATTATACCACTGTCAAATACATAAAAAATATTAAAAACATTTAATAACACATTTAAATATGTATAATTGCAAGAAAATATATGACTAAATAAAGACATATTTTATCATTTTGCATAACTTAACCACTACTTTACATACATAAACTGAAAAAACACAGGTATTTACTATCCTATGAAACAGTTAAAAACTAAATTTGATCAGATTTTGACTCACTTTATCACTACATTTGTATTAATCTAAATATTTTATTGTTAAATAAGTGCATTTCATGTTATAAAAACCTGTGTAACACCATAGAGTTAAATTAAAAAAGTGAATAACTGTGTTTTATGCTTCCTTACATTTATATTATATGTAAATCAAGCATAAAGTACCCATCACTATATTCCCCTATCACTACACTATGTAACAATTTTTGCTCCTGGGTAGTAAGTGTTATTTAGTAATTGCTTATGCCTCAAAAGTATAGAAAATGGCTATTATTCCCCACAAACTTTGCTTTTGTGACCAGGACAGTGATATTTTGAAATGTACCTATTTCCAATGAGAAAATGGGAGAATTTGTGTCTTTTCTTTCACATGAAGTCAGAAAAAAACAACATATGAATCCAAATTAACATGTATTTATACTAAAGTATACAAAAATGACTACAAAAGATTTAGAAGTGAGTAGTTTTTCGAGATTTATGATTATACTGTAAATCACTTTCACGAATCAGCCCCCAGATGTACTCATCATACTTCAAGGCGTCCAGCAAGGTCTTGATGCTGTTGTAATCCTCTTTGAGGTGCACTGAGTGGGCCAGGGGAAGAGACGGGTACTTGCTACCATTATGGAGCAGCACCGATTTGAGGCTCCTGGATGAGCTCTCAGTGAAGAGGTGCCACTCATTCTGGTTACAGGCGATTCCGATTGCCTCGAACAGACTGGTCACATTGTGGCAGAAGCAGAGCCCCTCTTGACGGGTGAAGAAGCTGGAAAAAGGTTGGTGACGCTTCCTCTGATCTGCAACTTGCACACTTTCATCCAACAAGTTCCACTACTTGAACCTAGACGTCAAAAGCTCGGCATTAGACTTGGTGAGACCAAGATCTCTATTCTAAGTTGTTGAGGTCTTTTTGGTTGGGGTAGTATGGGTTTCTCTCCTCAGCTCCACCTCTGAAATTGTCATCTGGATCTACAACGTCGTCCTCGCTCTCTGACTTGCTGCTCTCTTCTAAAGACGGCTGCACTCTCTCCGGAGGAGTGGGAATGGGGAGCTCATGGCAGTGTTGCACCAGGGCGATGGATGAAGGAAGGCCCGGATACGTGATAGCAGGTGCATTCTTGCCAGTCTGACGTTTGGAAGGGTCCACCATGCAGAAGTAGCAGTTGCATGAGTGGTCAGTGGGTTCCTGTAAAATTCTTGGGATAGCGAACTTCATGGCTCTCTTTTCCCCTCTGTACCATCCTACAAAAATACATTTATTTCACTGATGACTAATGTGTAAGAGATTCTCGCAACATTTTTCATATATGATATATTTTTTCAATAACATTGAAAATTGTAAAACATTTTAAAATTAAAAACGTTTACAATTTTAAAAATTAACAAATTATATAAGATAAAATTCCAAGCAACAATTGTCCATCTTACCTCACAGAGTTCTTCTGCAGTGCTCGCAGGTGAAATGAGGTGCCCAGGGTTTGTCTTGATCCCCAACAGGCATGCCGAAATATGCCTTGTAGGCCTCACACATCTTAGCAGATGCTTGCATGGAGTACTTTTTCGCTCTTATCTTGATAAATTGGCCGCAGTCATAGCAAAATGCGTCTGCCGGATGCTTGATGCCATCTCAAAAAAATGCAGATATGTATCCACTTCCAGGCAGCTGGAACTAAACTGAACTGGTGGGCTTAAGGCCCCTGTATTTATACTACTATTTATATTACTGGAAAGTTCTAGAAAGTTCTAGAAGTTACTCCAAGTTTACTCAGCAATGAATCTATCTGGAATGTTCTGGAAAATAGGTACATTTCAAAATATCACTGTCCTGGTCACAAAAGCAAAGTTTGTGGGGAATAATAGCCATTTTCTATACTTTTGAGGCATAAGCAATTAGGTAGTAATACTTACTACCCAGGAAATATATATATATATATATATATATATATATATACTACTTTTATGTTTAATTTCATCATTGAGAAGGTTTACCTGCAAAATTAGTAGCACCAACCATCACAAGCAGCCTCAAGAATGGACACAGAGTGGCCGTATAACACTTTTTCTTGAGCCGAATATTGCACTAGAGATCACTAAGTTTGTTCAAAGTGGAAAGCAAGAGCTAGAAAGAACACACTGGCATGCATGGTTGCCAGATTGCACAAAATAAGTATAACATTAGAAGAATATTTCCAATTTGCTTAAGTATCTCAAATTGGTGTTGTTGCATCTCTTATCTGGCAACCCTGAGCATGTTAAACGCTTGTGGAGGCTCCTTAGGTTCCAATGCAAGATAACTGAAATATCCAATAAAAATAAATAAATAAATAAATAAAAAGGATAAATGGGCTGTAAGCAGCCCAGGTCAGGTCTACAGGATTTTATTTTAAATGATGCAGCGCATGCTTAACTTAAGCAGCTCCTCGGTGGATTGACAGAGGTTCAATTTCTACATTTTACAAGCATTTTAACATTGAGGAATGCTTGTTTAGTGGAGTTAGCCTGTGATTCTTTCGATTAAATTCAGTTTTTTTTTTTTAAATTTAAGGTTACTGTTGTGTAATATAACTGATAGACTTATATGCTATTCGTTTTTCTTCCCATTTTAAAGAATATTGAGAGCTTATAGGACTTGTTTGGACTAGTTTCCCACCCTAGTTTGAACAAGGTGGATGTATTTTATTGTTCCCTTATGACTCAGTACACTCGACATTGCGTAGTAACACATATGGGGAGTGCCTTCTTACACGACCTAGTTGAAACCTCTCTACAATAATGCCAATATTCTAATATTGGCTATGGTGTTTGAGCACCGCCTGTTTTGGCGCGAAATTGTTCGCTATAAAAACAGGTACACAAACACCATTTCCTCAGAATTCCTTCCTTCAAGACAGCGATCATCTCTTGTCTAGAAGCCCTCTACCTTCGCCATTGTTATACATGAGTCAGCAAGTGGAATCTTTGCGGGAAGACTTTTCACTCCCCTGCAGTGCTCCGGTGAACATCACACTGCCTCGCCGACTGACGCTTTGCTGGTGAATGGGCCTCAGCGTCCTGATTCCCCGCAGCGTTTCGGCAGGGTTTGCATATCCCTACAAAGCAATTGCATATTGGGTATTGTATATTGTGTGATATAAATATAAATATATATACATTTATATATTTATATATCTAAAAGAGTCACTTACGTGTTCGTGTCTTTTTAAAGATGCAAGTGAGAGGATACCAACATTTTTAAACTCAAAAAAGCACATAAAGGCAGCATAAAAATAATCCATAAGACTCCAGTGGTTAAATCCATGTCTTCAAAAGCGATATGATGGGTGTGGGTGAGAAACAGATCAATATTTAAGTCCTTTTTTTAACTATCACTGCAGAAGATATATATTTAACCAATGAAGTCGTATAGATTAGTTCACCCAAAAATGGTTCACCTCATCATTTACTCACCCTCATGCCATCCCAGATGTGTATGACTTTCTTTCTGCTGCAGAACACAAATGTTTTTCAGCTCTGTTGGTCCATTCAATTTAAGTGAATGATAGTAGATAAAAGTAATCCATTCACTCGACTTGTTTAATCAATGTCTTCTGATGTGATCCAGTTGGTTTTGGGTGAGAACAGACCAAAATAAAACCCCTTTTCACTGTACATCTTGCCATTGCAATCTCTAAGCACAATCACGATTTCAAGCTCAATTACACTTCCTGGTGCTTAATGCATTTGTACAGCGCTAGATGGCGCTATAGGAAATCATGTTCGCCAAGGAGCTTCCTAGTGAAAAATTCATTGTATTTTGATATATTCTCACCTACAATAAACCAACTGGATCACTTCAAAAGATATAGATTTAACTACCGGAGTTGTATGGATTACCTTTTATGTTGCCTTTATGTGCTTTTTGGAGCTTAGGTTTTGGTCCCCATTCACTTGCATTGAATTAACCTACAGAGCTGAGATATTTTTATAAAAATCTTTGTTTGTGTTCTGCAGAAGAAATAAAATCATACATATCTGGGATGGCCTGAGAGTGAGTAAATGATGAGAGAATTTTCATTTTTGGGTGAACTATCCCTTTAATGGTGAGTGTACTGAAAAGTTGTATTCACATGTTATGTTAGAGTATGTTTATGATATAAGCCCAGACAGAATCTGTGCTTGCAGAAAACTCAGCAGAATTTAGAGGTCTGCACAGGCCTTAAAATGAAACCCGACATGTACCCGAGAACATGTGGCCCGACTCTACCCAGCCTGAATGATACCATCAGATTTTAAGCCCGAACGCGACCCGAATCCAAAATCGCTTACTATATCATTTCTTCTCATAGCAAGTACTGATGCAATAGGCTGTATTTTATGTAAGCATATAGGCAACATTTGTAACAGTATTGAAACAGTAAACATACACAGTTTTAACAAGACACAGCAGCCCCACAGTACACTAGAGCAGAAGGGGAAAAACACTGCCTTACCGTTTATGCGCTGAAACTTCACCTGTAATATGAAACAATGCAACAGTCCCCTCTATGCAGCCTGAACTTGTTTAGAATGTTGAATCTTTGTGACAACTATGTGCTTAAAAAATCTAGATGCAGTGCAAAAAAATCTCAACATGTGTCTCAACATGCGTTTTTGAAAATCTGAAGTTCTTTTTAAATTGATATGGTGTTTAAAATGTGCCGGTCCTGCATGAGACGCTGAAGAAAAAGCGAGACGCGTTGCAAATGTCAAAGACATTTGTGTTTAAACAATGGGAAAACAGAACAGACGTGTGCAAAAACACATTAGGGGTGAACGGACCCTATCTCGTCCGTTCACGCGTGTCTGTGAGTGAGAGCACGTGCGTGAAACAAGTTCGGTAAGCCTCTTTATTTTTTCATTAATTACAAACCCGAACCCGACCCGAACCCGATGTCCTACTTGAAAAACTGACCCGAACCCGACCTGAAACCCATCGGGTTCTCGGGTCCCATCAGGCCTGGGTGGGGTTGCAGACCTCTAGCAGATTTGCAACATTTCTCATTTCTTAAATGTTCTACAAATTCCACATCACTTGCATGTTGTTTGTGAAATAGTTTGGCTAATTGTGTGATGCTTTTAGCAACCATTAAGTGTACAGTACAGGAACAAAGAAAATCATACAGGTTTGGAACGACATGAATGGAGGCGCTTAGAGCTTTTTTTCTTTTTTTTTATCGACAATAAAAGAAAAACTTTGGTGAAAGGTAACACATCATTCTCATAATCAGATTCACACAATTTGTACAATAAAAAAGTTACCACCAACTGGCCAGTAACTCAAATCAAGTTAAGTCATTTTTATTTGTATAGCGCTTTTCACAACAAACATCGTTAAAATATACATTTCAAAATGTCACTATAGCTTTCACCAAGATGATATCATGATTTTAAATGTTCATTTTCCCCTAATGCCTTGCACAGAGCAGCTATTTACCGTAAAACTAGTCACTTCACAGTGAGCCTGCTCTTGAACTCCCAGAATGCAACATTTTTAACAGCAAACTACTGTATTTAAGAATCACAGTAAATTGCTGTAGGAATTTGGCCGTAGATTTACAGCAGTTTGCACATAGATGCAGTGTCCTCTTTTATTTAGCTGATGAAGGCTGTAGTTGTCATTCATTTATTGTATATTTATTCCATTTAAAGAGAGTTTAGTCCATCCTTAATCCATCCTATAACTTCATCCTATTAGTCGCCAAAGCCCATTTTTTATTTGTATTTGCAACTTGCTGCTTGTTGACACTTTACGATTGTTAATTTTGGACCCTACCTCCACTGGGCTTAACAACCTTATACAGTATATAGGCCTATCATCTAAAAGCTTGAAAATACCAATAAAACTCTGCATGAAAAGAGCCCAATTTATCATAAGTACTCATCTGCAAAACAGAAGATGTATAGAACAAGAATTGGTCAGTTAGAAAGTGTGTTCAAAGTATTTACAAAAGTGGATAACAGCTGATTTGGAAAAACTAAATGTTGCCAAATCAAGTTAAAGGGATAGTACACCCATAAATTAAAATTCTTTCATCATTTACTCACACTAATGCCCTCCCAGATGTGTATTACTTTCTTTCTTCTGCTTAACAAATTTTTTTTTTAGAAGGATATCTCAGCTTTGTAGGTCCTCACAATGCAAGTGAACGGGTACCAAAATTTTGAAGCTCCAAAAAGCACATAAAGGCAGTGTAAAAGTAATCCATCAGAATCCAGTGGTAAAATCCATATTTTCAGAAGTGATATGATAAGTGTGGGTGAGAAACGGATCAATAATTAAGTCCATTTTTACTTTACATTCTCCTCCCTGCCCAGTAGATTGCGATAAGCACAAAGAATGCAAATTGCCAAAAACAAAAGAACAAGAATGTGGAAGGGAAAGTGAAAGTGGAGATTGATAGTAAAAAAGGACTTACATTTTGATCTGTTTCTCACCCACGCTTATCATATAGTTTCTGAAGATATGGATTTAACCACTGGAGTCATATGGATTACTTTTATGATGCCTTTATGTGCTTTTGGAGCTTCAAAATTTTGGTAACCATTCACTTGCATTGTGAAGACCAACAGAGCGGAGATATGGACCCTTTTCACAGACCTGTTATGACACATTTCCTCCGCAGTGGTAATTGTAGAAAACTTTTTTATATTTCCAATTTTAAAAATATTTAGTGTAAATGTAACTTTGTATTATATTACCCTGGAATCAATTTGAAAAAATCAGTAACCACGGCTGCGATGAGGCTTCTAACACTGCTGCTGAGGGAGTGACAGAAAATCTGGCCTATTTCTCTCTTCTTACTGATGTTACCCAGTGCCCTATATTTTTATCTTCTTTTGCAAAGCTGTAAAGACGTAATCGTTGATTTTTTCTTTTGCTGTTGGAGCAAACAGGTAAGCAAAAATTAAATTTGTTGTGGTCTCCCATTCACGTTTACCCTGCTATGCTTCTACTTCCACTCTCCAACCCGGATATGTGAAAAGGGTCCATTCTTCTAAAAATCTACATATGTGTTCTGCAGAGGAAAGAAAATCATACACATCTGGGATGGAATGAGGGTGAGTAAATGATGAGAGAATTTTTATTTTTGGGTGAACTATCCCTTTAATGATGCTTTGCTGTATTGTCATTGTACGTTGTACGGTCACTTATACGTGACCTCTAACATTTTTCACAAGTATATAAATATTGTTTTGTATAAACTCACCTGCCACTTTATAAGGAAGACCTGTACACCACTTATTCATGTCATTATCTAATCAGCCAATCGTGTGGCAGCATTATAATGTATAAAATCATGCAGATATGGTTCAGGAGCTTCAGTTAATGTTCACATCAACCGTCAGAATGGGGAAAAATGTGATCTCAGTGATTTCGACCGTGGAATGATTGTTGGCGCCAGACGGGCTGGTTTGAGTATTTCTGTAACTGCTGATCTCCAGGGATTTTCACACAAAACAGTATCTAGATTGTATAGAGAATGGTGCGAAAACCAAAAAACATCCAGTGAGTGGCAGTTCTGTGGGCGAAAACGGCTTGTTAATGACAGATGTTAGAGGAGAATGGCAAGACTGGTCCAAGCTGACAGGAAGGTGACAGTAACCCAAATAAACACACGTTACAACAGTGCTATGCAGAAAAGCATTTCTGAACATACGACACGTCAAACACTGAGGCGGATGGGCTACCCTCCAGGTACCACTGCTGTCAACTTAGAACAGGAAACTGAGGCTGCAATGGGCACAGGCTCACCAAAACTGGACAGTAGACGATTGGAAAAACATTGCCTGGTCTGATAAATCTGGATTTCTGCTGAGGTACACAAATGGTAGGCCCAATGCAACCTCAGTTTTCTGTTCTTGGCTGACAGAAGTGGAACCCAGCGTGGTCATCTGCTATTGTAGCCCATCTGCCTCAAGGTTTGATGTGTTGAGCATTCTGAGCTGCTATGCTGCTCACTACAATTGTACAGTGGTTATCTCAGTTACCGAAGCCTTTCTGTCAGCTCAAATCATTCTGGCCATTCTCCGTTGACCTCTTTCATCAACCAGGTGTTTCCGTCCAAAGAACTGCTGCTCACTGATTGTTTTTTGTTTTTCACACCATTCTCTATACACTCGAGACTGCTGTGCATGAAAATCCCAGGAGATCAGCAGTTACAGAAATACACAAACCAGCCCGTCTGGCACCAATAATCATGCCACAGTCTAAATCATTGAGATCATGTTTTTTTCCCCATTCTGATGGCTGATGTGAACATTAACTGAAGCTCCTGACCCATATATGCATGATGTTATACATTACACTGCTGCCACAGGATTGGCTGATTAGATAATGGCATGAATAAGTAGATGTACAGGTGTACCTAATAAAGTGGCTGGTGAGTGTAATAGCCTATGCTTTTCTTGTGTATATTCCTTATGCTTTCTCCACATTTGCCTTAGGCTACACAATACTCTGTATTATTATAATACCATAACTGGAACTATAAAATAGTATTTTTTGGCCTGTTTCTTGAAGAACTCGGTAAATTAATGGTTAAAGCCATGCACAGCATCTGGAGATCTTTCCCTTTAAGCTAAACAAACAGTCCACGCACGGGTAAAATATTTTCTAACGTCCAGCATGGTTTCTCACTCATGTATGATACAGTTGGCGAGCCCACACAGAGGTGGGTGAACCGTCAATAACAAATAACTAAATGACTGTAACTGCCCACGGGCTCACACCACACAAGCATTGCAGTGAACGGGCCCTCCCTCGCAGTGACGCATACAGAAACGACCAAGGAAATCCCCAAGTGAGAGTTACGACAGACTCGCTTTATAGTAGGCAACTTCCGACTCGCGAGGAGTGAAACCCAACGCGCTAAACACCGCGTATCTATCGATAAACCAAATAAGCATTCGCTGTGTCCACTTTTAGGTCAAACACAAGGTAGGTACGTCTCGTTTTTGTATAGATGTAAACGAGGTGGTAATGATATATTTGGGCTAAAAGAACATTGGGGTAAAGCGAAGGCTTGTTGACAGGCACACAAGCCCATCCGGTGCGCGTGATGAATTTGTTCGTCACTTGTGTTGTGGGTATGCAAGGTGTACATGTAATCCAGTATATGAAGTATCATGATACTAAGCGGATATTTAATAATGTCAGATATATCTGAGTGGTGCCATAAAAGTCCATTCCTTGCAGTTTCTTGATAATGTTTATAACTAGGGTTTATTTTTTCAGGTTAATCGCTTCACATTGTGGTATTTTGCTTTCCCCAGGTATTGTAAACACTCATTTTTTTTGTCAATTCGGTGTGGATTAACAAATATTTGACGCCGTCGCTGAAGTGTACAACCAACGACTTGCAGTCGTTTTTTTTATGAATACATCTGCCGAAGTACAGCAGGAGAACATGTACGGCACGGCAGAAATGCCCGATCTCATACCGCCGACCGGTGCGCTACAACCCAGTCCCGTAATCCCATACGATCACGGGCAAGCAGAGACAAACAGATCCGCCCCACGGAGAATGCAGCGAGCCCCAAAACTTGGACAGATCGGGCGGTCTAAGAGAGGTGGGTGTTCAGTCGCCTACGTGTTATTTTATGAATTTATTAATTAAATTATAATGTCTATTATAAAATATATGATGGATTATATATATATATATATATAAAGATTTTTTATTTTTATCTCTATTTTGTGGCATTCAGCAATTACATTGCAAAAATATGTTTCTCCATTTTTTCTTTGATTTTACAGTGGTCATTGATGATGAGGACTTGGACGATATCATAAACAATAACAGAAGCTTCCCAGTGTCTTAGAGAGTATCACCTGTTGCCTGATGCATGATGTAACTGTGCCAAAACAAACTTACAGGCCTACAGATTTTAAATGGACTACACTCTCCCTCTTTCATGTTCTCACTTACCTCCACTTTAAAGCTTTCAAACCTTTAACTGCTTCAAGGTCATACAAAAAACAAACAAACAAACAAACAAACAAAAAACAAAACTAGTGACTTTCATGTCCTCTTTAGGCTTGCCCATCAGTTGGCAGATTTCATGCTTCTGTGGCACTGAATGCACCAGTCTTGTTACGGTTCTGACATTTCTTTCTCCAAGTGAAGATCTTGATGATCTCTGATGTGACAGGGCTATATTATATTAAAACTGCATTTTACTGCAGAAAAAGAAAAACAATGCTAACCAAAGCAAGTTAGATTAATCATCTCCCAAAGAAGACATTTTCCTGTTAAACTCTGTTAATGTGTAACATGCCATTTGGTAAGACCTGTGGTTACCTTGGTAACTGGGGTCTGCTTGACTTCGTCTCAGATGCACTGTGAATGACATCAGTTAATTGGTTATAGTAAGGTGATGTTTTTAATTGGTCACTCTTTGTATGGGCCTTTTGTCTTCAATTTGAAATTAAATAAGTACAATCATAAAAATGCATACTGATTGAGATGAACAATCTAAAGATCTGTGATACTGGTCAAATTGTGCATTTGTCTTCACTTTAGGAGGTTTGCATGGACATTTACGGATTTTTGTAAATTGTTTTGAGGGAGTGCTATGGGGGAGAAATAAAGCATGATTAACTTTGTGTTAAAGTGTGAGTGTTAACACTTGAGGCACTAGGGTGGGATATTTGTTTTAATTTATGAAAACTATATGTATGTGTATTTCAGATTCACATTTGGAATGTGAGTCCTTTAAAACCAAAATAATAATAACCAGTCTATTTTGATGAAAACAACATTTATTGAAAATAAGCAGGTAAAATAAATGCTCAAACAATATCTAACTAACACTGTTGCCATTATCAAGATGCAACAAACTTTAATTAATTTTTTTAATTGTAAAAGGTATTCAAGGGAGTTCATGAATGATAACAACATAAACATGAGGTGGAACAAGTGATGGATTAATGCTGAAATGTGTTAAGCGAATGAAAATATGTTTTATTCATAATAACAGGATATTCCTCATCCTTCAGCCATCTGTAAAACACTATAATTGCATTAACCACATAATAGTGACTCGAATATGTATCATCATATATGCATTATTAATAGTGTTAGCTTTTATGTTGCCATTCGATAAATATTGAAAAAAACAAAAACAAATCTTAAAAAACTACCACCATTTTGGACAACACCTGTTTAGAGTGTTGGTTATAGTGCTCCCTATTGGACACCTTGAAAACATCAGCATTTCTGACTCTCTATCCAAGTTTCGCTTCTTTTGCATAAACAAATCAACCTAGTTGCTTTCTTCAGTGAAACAATGAAGGCTGAAGCATGCTGTGAACATTTATACTGACATTAAATTCCTAGAATCCCAAGAACTCTCAGAGGGCTTTGTAAATATATTTATTTGAACTTATTTGCCCATTTTATTATGGGGTGATAGGCAGTTTGATCTGTTTTCCTCCTCAGTGACAGTTGTGTAAGCTCATATCCTGTATAACCAATTTAAAACCTCACAACATGCTCAGTCCATTATTCTGTTGAAATAATTCTTCACCTTATGAAGTTCCTATCTCTGTCCAGTGAGAGGCAGTCTTGATCAGACATACTCTTTGTTGCTGTTGGCAGACCTAGGAGGGTTACTTTTAGGATATTTTGACACTTGTTTACTTCGAGGACACGAGGCCGCCAGCATGGCTCCTCCAAGAACATCAAGAAATGAACCACCCCATGCAATGAAAATGGCTGCTCCAAACTCAAACCTAATGGTAAAGAAAGAGAGGAAAATATATGAGGAGTTATGAAAAGATAACTTGTTTGAATTGTATTTATTTATTTTTTGCATTTTATAAACTGTAATTGGCCAAAGTTCTAGAACAGTGTTTCCTAACCTTGGTCCTGGATGCCCCCGCCAACACTGCACATTTTTGAATGTCTCCCTAAGGTACCACACCCAATTCAACACATCAGCACACAAGTAGAATGCTCCAAGAACTGAAATGGGTGTGTCAGATTTAAGGGTCGGGGACACATACAAAATGTGTTGTGTTGGGGGGCCTCCAAGAACAGGGTTTGGAAACAGTGATCCCGAAATTGTGCAAAGTACGTGCAAGTGTGGCACTCACTTGGTGTTCACTGGGGTGAAGGGGTTGTAGAAGGCTCGGATCACATTGTGAGCAAACCATGAGCAGGCAACAATTGCACAAAGGGCTGCATGAAGAAAACATGAAGATTGTTTTTTAAAAAAAGAGGACAAAAGAGGACTTACTTTCTTTGCCAGTAGTTCAAAACATTAGCTAGTTTCTTCAAAGCAAGAGCCTAATAATTCTTTTGGAAACAACTTTAACTTTCTGGGACTCTTGTGAACTACTCATGCATCATGTATCAGGGTGGTCTTTCGAATACATGATCATAACTCTTCCTACACAAACAAACTTTTTTTTTTTTTTTTTGGCAGATGATTACACATAATCTTGTGTTTTCACAACCCTGTTTGCTTTGATGTTCAATGACCCCAAAACTGAGTGGAGAAGCTTGACAAAAGCACTGATGTTCTTTGAGTTATACCTATAAGAAAAGTTCAAAGATGTTTGTATTGTAAAGCTGTTTAAAGGAATAGTTCACCCAAAAATGAAAACTCTCTCATCATTTATTCACCCTCATGCCATCCCAGATGTGTATGACCAGGGTTGGGAAGTAATGGAAAACATGAAACGGGATTACGTATTTAAAATACAAAATATTAGTGACAGTTACTAATTAGAACAGTATTAGAATACAGTTACATTCAAAAAGTATTTTGATTACTGAAGAGATTACTTTACATTTTCTGTCATTTGTTTCATTAAATGGATGGATATGATGCTATAAGATCAGAAGATGATGTCGTTGTGTATACTCGGTGGGGTTTGGAAGTAAGTTTGGAGCAGCAGAGATAGTTAACCTCGCCTGCGTCTCCTGAACAACACAGCTGCGCCTCCAACCAAAATGTCCAGCCTGAATATTCAAAAACCGGGAAAAGGTTGTCTGGTATATGCTGCTGAATGTTCAGCAGTTCATCCCTGGTAAAACTGACTGGAAAAATATTACTAAACACAGGACAAACAAACAAAAACAACAAAAGAACTGAAGAGCTACACACCGAGGCGGCCATCTGCGGCGCCATCTTGATGAGCAGTAATGACTTCATGAATTTCTTTACTGATAAAATTGAAATAACCAGAAATAAAATTGGAATTATGCAATCATCTGTCACAGTACCTCAGAAAACAGTGTCTCATAATTTTCCTCACGTGCAACTTCAATCCTTTGCTGTCATAGGTCTTGAAGAGCTAACAAAAATTATTGAAACTTCAAAAACCACAAGTATGTTAGATCCAATACCAACTAAGCTCTTAAAAGAGGTATTCCCTGTAATCTCAGAACCTCGCTATCCTTAGGACATGTCCCAAGACACTTTAAAATGGCCGTTACCAAACCACTTATTAAGAAGCCACAACTTGATCCTGGAGAACTGGCTAATTATAGACCGATTTCAAATCTCCTGCTATGTCGAAAATACTAGAAAAGGTAGTATCCTCCCAACTATGTTCATTTCTACAGAGAAATAGTATATATATATGAACAATTTCAGTCAGGATTTAGGCCCTATCACAGTAAAGAGACTGCACTTATCAGAGTTGCAAATGACTTGCTCTTATCATCTGATCATGGCTGCATTTCACTTCTAGTGCTTTTAGATCTTAGTGCTGCCTTCAACACGATAGATCACGACATTCTCTTTTTTCTGATTAACATTTTTTATTGATTCATACAGTTAACAAAGAAAAGCAAAACATATATTCACAGAATCAACATTTAACCCCTACTATTACCCCTTCCAATCCTCAACCCCACCCTGACCCTCAACAAACATCCCTGTGTTCACACATGAGCATACACACACACACACACACACACACACACACACACACACACACACAAACAATATATATATATCCCAGTTCCCCAGCCTTCTACGTGACACTTCCTCAAAAGCCACCACCCTCCCCATCTCCGTGCACCACTCTTGAAATGATCACAACATTCTCTTGAATAGGCTAGAGAATTATGTTGGGATTTGTGGACTTGCATTAGCATGGTTTAGGTCCTATTTAGCAGAACGCTACTGCTTTGTCTATGTAAATGAGGAATTGTCAGACCAAACAGAAGTTAAATATGGAGTGCCACAGGGATCAGTTTTAGGGCCTCTGATTTTCTCCTTGTATATGCTTCCCCTGGGAGATATTATCAGGAATCTTGGAATAAGTTTCCACCAGTGGCAGGCCATGCATTCAAAGTCTAGGCCTTCAGTGTGATTCATGCCATTAAGAAAACACAGTTTCACAATGAATAAGACACCCTATGCCTTTGGGCATCATACATTATGTCGCAGCTAACTAGTACTACCAATTGAAATTTTAAAAACACATCCACGCACGAAAGGACTGTTTTGTGAAATGAACGTCTCCCCAACAGACATTCAAAAATCATAATTTTTCATATGAATCTACCAAGGAGGTCTATAATACCTATATTATATTATAATAGCAGACTCAGGCGTGGCTGTGACATGGCATGGAGCAGATACAGGCATGGCTGTGGCATGGCATGGAGCAGGCTCAGGCTTGGCTGTGACATGGCATGGAGCAGGCTGAGGCGTGGCTGTGACATGGCATGGAGCAGACTCAGGCGTGGCTGAAGGTGGCACAAGCTTGGCGACTATGACGTGGGACCCTGGCTCGGCGACCATGACGTGGGACACTGGCTCGGCGACCATGACGTAGGACACTGGCTCGTCGACCATGACGTGGGACGCTGGCTTGGCGGCCATGACGTGGGACGCTGGCTCGGCGGCCATGATGTGGGACTTCAGCTTGTTATCCGCCTCCCCCACAGTGAACGGTGAACCACTTATCAGTAGGGCAAGGTCAGTATACTGAGTTAGGCTGTAGGTACTCCAACCGTCAGGCATCAGAGAGGAGATCGGCTCATTCAGCCCAAAACGGAAACAGTCCTTGAGGGCAATCTCATTAAAGTCGACCTTGCAGGCCAGAGCGCAGAAGTCCTCTATATATTCCTCCAGGGGACGATTCCCCTGACATAGGCATAGGAGTTGAACTGCTGGGTTCATGGTTTGGTGAGGTATTCTGTAATGATGGCTGGCAAGGCAATGACAGGCAGACGAAGACGAGATGATGTGAAGAACCCAAGTGCAGTTTATTACAAACGTGGAATCCAAAAACCGTAAATCAAACGTGAAACAAAACAGACATATACAACTAGACTTGACTTGACTTGACCATAGAACCAACATTACAAAAACACAATACCTCACAAAGGACCATGGTGAACATGAGGGTATAAATACATGGACAAGGGTAACAAGACAACCAATGAACAGACAGAACTATAAACAAGATAACAAGACTAATAAATTTAAACCAATGACTAACTAGAACTGATAACGATTTAACAAGACAATAAACCAATGAAAACAAGACACATGAACATGGAGGGAAACAGGATGATCACATGACTTGACATGGAAACAGGGAATCACATGACATGGCAGGGAAACAGGAAATAACTTGACATGGAACCACATGACCTGAACAGGAACTAAACTTTTTTAAAAAAAGACATGAAAACAAGAACAAAACACATAAACGTGACAAAAAGGATGAAAAATATTTATTTATATATTTGGCATGTTTGGCCAGCAGAGAAGGCTTTGCTGGCCCTGAGAATTCGCTACTGGTTTCTACTGTTATGCCGAGGATACCCAACTTTATATTTCTTCAAAACCTGATGAAATTTCACAACTCTCCAAATTAGCA
Organism: Myxocyprinus asiaticus; assembly: GCF_019703515.2. Taxonomy (NCBI): domain Eukaryota; kingdom Metazoa; phylum Chordata; class Actinopteri; order Cypriniformes; family Catostomidae; genus Myxocyprinus; species Myxocyprinus asiaticus. The sequence continues at coordinate 22,739,666 of NC_059345.1, read as the reverse complement.
GAGTGTATAAATGAAATGAAAGATTGGATGGCCAGAAATTTCCTTCTGCTCAATTCTGACAAAACAGAGGTACTAATTATTGGACCAAAAACCTCTAAAAACAAGCCGCTAAAATATAATTTGTCTCTCAATGGATGTACTGTTACATCGTCTTCAACAGCGAAGAACTTGGGTGTTATATTTGATACCAATCTGCCCTTTGAAAATCAAATTACCAATGTTTGCAGAACAACATTCTTCCACCTAAGAAATATTGCTAAATTATGACACATGCTCTCTTTGCTGATGCCGAAAAACTAATTCATGCGTTCATGACCTCAAGACTAGTTTATTGTAAAGCATTACTGGGAGGATGTCTAGCAAGATCAATAAATAAACTTCAATTGGTTCAAAATGCAGCTGCCAGAGTGCTGACTAGAACCAAGAAATATGATCATATTAGCCCCATTTTATCATCGTTACATTGGCTACCTGTTAAATTTTAAAATTCTGTTAACTACATACAAAGCTTTGAATGGTCTAGCTCCACAGTACTTCAGTGACCTTCTCCATGCTATATTCCATCACGTTCATTAAGATCACTAAAGTCTGGCCTGTTAATAGTTCCTAGAATATCAAAATCCACAAAAGGAGGTAGATCCTTTTCCTATTTAGCTCCTAAACTATGGAATAGTCTCCCTAACACTGTTCGAGATGCAGACACACTCACTCAGTTTAAGTCTAGACTAAAGACTCATCTATTAGCCAGGCATACACCTACTTTATCCTTCAACTCACAATTAGGCTGCTTTAGTTAGGTCTGCCGGAACCAGAAACCAGAATCATTGATCATGATCTATAACTCTGCAATAAATTGAATGGCATCTATGCTAATATTATTCTATTTGTATCCCTGTCTCAACCTCGGGACTCCTATCCTGAGGTCACCAGAACCGGCTGGATCCACCTCTGTTCCTGCTTCGTGTTGGACTCTACTGCTATGTGTCTCTGAGTGATGACGACTAAATGCAGCTTGTGCCAGCCAAACATCACTTCAGTCTATTTATTATGATGGACTTCAGAGGATGAACTGATGCCAACTCCAACCATAAGACATGGAATACATCATATGCCATTGCCTGAACCTTGGATTTAGGATAGTATAGACCTCACCGAAATTACCGGCTGGTTGAACTGCGATGCTACTCACTGATCTCTCTCTGCCTGCATCACCTCGGTCTAATGATGGACTACACTCTTATAATGGAATACATAGATTATCAATTAATTGCCAACAAAAGCCTTCATCAGCCAACTAACAAAGGACAATGCATCTATGTGAACAGTTAATCCAGGATGAACTTCAAAGACATCAGTCATTAATATTACAGTTCTTACAAAATCTTTGTTTATACACTGACCCTTAACACTTAGTTTAATAATTTTAAACCATGACTTGCACTATACATAATTAAGTAATATTGGCATTATATTCATTATGTTAGCCAGAAGTGAACTGGCCCCCACAGTGAGCCTGGTTTCTCCCAAGGTTATTTTTTGCCATTAACCAACATCTTATGGAGTTTTGTGTTCCTTGCCACAGTCACCTTCGGCTTGCTCACTGGGTTTCTAAATACAATTATTATTTAATTACTTATTTTTAAATACAATTCACAATCATATTTTATTAAACTACACAATGATGACTCTAAGACATTATTGATATTACAGTTTCATTTTCTGTTAATGCATGATTTTCTGTAAAGCTGCTTTGAAACGATGTGTGTTGTGAAAGGCGCTATACAAATAAATATTACTTGACTTTATGCTAAGCTAAAATGCTATTTCTAGTCCTTTTACATGCACATGTTATCAGGCAAGATAAAAAAAATTCTATCAAGAAAATCCACATTAGATTATATTTTTTTCTCTAGTAAGATCATTAGAATTAGGGCAAAGATGTACAGCAAAAATCTTAGTTTTGATGAGAATTGTTTTTATTGTTTTCCTGTAAACTCTCTAAAAAAATCCTTAAAAACAAGACACATTTGCTGTTAACTATTTTAAATATATGTTGTCTAACTATACTTGCTTTTTTTACTGTACAGTTAACAAGTTACACTTATTAACTTTTTTTTTATAGTCAAAACAAGTAAAAAAAATACAAAAAATACAAAAAATACAAATAAAAAATAAAATCTGCCAGTGCTGAAGAAGTAATCCAAAGAATTTAGATTATGTTACTGACCTTGAGTAATCTAATGGAATTTGTTACAAATGACATTTTACAGCATGTATTCTGTAATCTGTAGTGGAATACATTTTAAAAGTAACACTCCCAACCATGTGTATGACTTTCTTTTTTCTGCTGAACACGAAGATTGTTTGAAGAATATTTCAGCTCTGCAGGTCCATACAATGCAAGTGAATCATGGCCAGAACTTTAAATATCCAATAAGCACATAAAGGCATCATAAACGTAATCCATGCGACTCCAATGGTGAAATCCATATCTTCAGACACTAGGTGTGGGTGAGAAACAAAGTTATGTTTTACTATAATTCTCTACCTTTGACCAGCCCCAACCAGTAGGTGGCGATATGCACGAAGAATGCGAATCGCCAAAAAACAAAAGAAGAGGAATGTGGAAGATGAAAGTGGAGATTTATAGTAAAAAAGGACTTAAATATTTATCTGTTTCTCAATTACACCTATCATATTGCTTCTGAAGACATGGATTTAACCACTGTGCTTTTTGGAGCTTCAAAGTCCTGGCCACCATTCACTTGCACTGAATGGAGCTACAGAGCTGAAATATTCTTCTAAAAATCATTGTTTGTGTTCAGCAGAAGAAAGAAAATCATACACAACTGGGACAGCATGAGGTTGAATAAATTATGAGAGAATTTTCATTTTTGGGTGAACTATCCCTTTAAGCTGGTGTAAAGTTTCACACACAGACACAGTCTGTCTCTATATTTTTCTCTCTTTTGCATACATACACTCACCTCCCACTAGCAGTATGATGCCTCCTGTCATAGCCGTGCGAGACTTGCGAACTTTGTCATCGGCTCCACAAGTTGTGCACTTCATCCCCATGCAGGCCACACCCAGACCGGCAATGGACATAATTATACCCACAATCATCAATGCACGGGTCGCCTGAAGATCACCTGCAACAGAAGGGTAGAGAAATATAGAGAAGATTCTTCCTGTTCTCTCATGATACCCCTAGTGTGCTCCTACTGAAAGTTTCTACACTATAAAACTGATGGTGAGATCTTTGCAAATCTCTACATTCCGGAATGCAAATGAACAATCCCCCTGGAAATAGCCCAGCTGTTTTGCTATTATTTGTTTATGGGTTATTCTCAAAAAAGGTTGACTTTCTGCCTTAAAAAAATATTGAAATTTTCAATTCTGTTTTTGCCCATAAAAGCTTAGGGTATAATTTTTTTAACATCTTGACATGATCTTTATCGAATTGACTAGTTGCATGTAGGTGTAAATAGCACCTGCCACATAATGTGTCTATCTGCACCCGAATAGAAATGTACGACAAACTGCTTTGTAAGTGTCACTGCAGTATTGTGGGGCGTAACACCAATGCGAGGTTCGATTCCACATATGGTGCACTCTTTTTCCTATTTTGTTTCCTGTCTCCACTCTTAATATTTTCTTTAATACTACTTATAATAATACATAAAAATTAATATAAAGGTAGTTTTACAACAGTAATATTATAATAACCATGCTGATGGAAACCAAAGATTTGATGCCATTAACAATAGTGTTACTACAGTAATATGTTGTTTATATAGTAATATAGTTCATATGGTAATCATTAATAACTATTTTACTACAAAATACAGTGGTGATACTATGGTTACTGTAGTAAAACCATGATACATTTTTGTAAGGAAAAGTTAGGTTTAGGGGTTGGTGTAGTGCTGGGACTCTAATTAAACACAATAAACACACTGCAGTGATACCCCTAAACAGTATGTTAGTATTTTATAAGGGGTGCAAATAGTATTTGCCACTGTTTACACCAGGGTGCAAATAGCATCTACCATTATTTGCACCAGGGTTGAGGTGCAAATAATATTTGGCACTATTTGCACTGGGGTGGAAGAAGTATCTACTTTTATTTGCACCAGGGTGCAAATATCATCTGCTTATTTTTATTTATAAAGGACAACTTGACTGTTGTTCTTTTTTAAAAAAAATTTTCTTTAGTTTGTTTCATGAATGAAGGAAAGGTTATAACACCAGTGAACAAGCTCTCTTAAAAGATGAGGTTTCAAAGATTGTGTCAGTAGAATCACAAAACAAATACCTCTGATCAGACTAAAATCAATCAGTCATACCACTGGTAATTTTCAATGAAAATCTTTCAAATGAATATTAAACAATGTAACACCAATGACATATTTAAATAAATCATGTGAAAAAACTACAGTTAAAATGTAAATGTAAACTTAAAATAAAAAAACATTCTTTTTAAATTATTAAAACTATTAATTACTTATTATGTTTTGCATTTTTGCAAACTTTTTAAGTCCTGCACTAATGCTTGACGTGAGAAAACAAATTGAGTACAAAAAAACAAAACAAAAAAACAAAACAAAAAAAACAACATAAATAACTGTAAATGTCATAGAAGTGATGCATTAGATTAAGGAGACAAGGGTTTTTTCAGACAATTTCAGGTTTTTGCACGCCTGTGCAAAAGTCACTGCCACAGTGCTAGGATGTTGTGGCTGAATGCCACCAGGGTATTGCTATGTGGTTGCTAAGGTGTTCTGAGTATTTTTAGAGATTTTGTTTTTAAAACAGAGTGCCACAGTCTGGATCCGGAAATAAAAAGCCAGTTCATTTTTTCCATAGTGGAATGAATTATTAATGATAACATATATACTTTGAAAGACAGACCTACAATGAGCTCAGAGGCTGTTAATCAATGGTACAGTATGCTTCTGCTGAAGCAATCAGTCCATGTTATTTCAACTTTGTTTTATAAAAATGTTGTTTAATTTTGGAATGACTGGTGAAGAACTACAGTACCCATGATCCTGAGGGAGAAAATCCACCAATCAGAGAATCATGGCAAAAGAGCCCATCAGCGACCACCCACTCCCATGACACACTTTAAATTGAGCAATCCAGTCTTACTTGAGTCTTACCACACTCTAAAACTACTTATATATGAGTATATATATGAATATTTTACAATATAAATGAAATATATTGATTCTATACTTATAATGAACAACTTTAAATAAATAGTTTGTAATTTTCCATCATTTTTATTTTGATTTCGTCATTCGCAATGCTTCATGGAATTGTAGTTCATTCTCTCATTAAAGACATTATGTATTAGATTTTCAAATATTCTTTTTCTTTAGAGCAAAGTTCTTGTAATGTTGTGATTTACCTTGGAGCAGGTTAGTCTGGTTCACAGATAATAACTCTTTTTAAGAAGGATTATATGAAATCCCTGTGGAAAAAAATGAATGGGAAAAATACTTTCGGAACCAAGAGGGCTAAAAATGTGGGCAGGCATGGTTGCGCTCTGTTCCTATGTGATAAAATGTCATGTACAGTATGTGATTCATAATGTTATTCATAATTGTGAACGTGAAAACATCAACAGAGCAGTTTTCAGCATATCAGTATAAGACAAATGCTAGGTGGTTGCTGGGGAGTTTTGCCTGGTGGTTGCTTACAAGTTAAAAGAGCCCACACCCAGGTTTCTATACTCCAAGTTGTTTAATATTTAGGTTTAGTGTTTTCTTCAAATACCCAATCCTTAGTGATAACCACTGACTAATAATCCACTGACCTCTGTGAGAAAATAATGTCCAGTTCGAAATAAAATCTATCACTTATCACTTATAGCAATAAAGCTGAGAAAGAGAGAGTGAGAGACCATAACAAGAACCAGTCTGTGCCAGTACCATCCTGAACACGTGCACACAAAACCCACCAAGAGAGGGAAAGTAGGGGAAAGAAAGTGCGGGGGGTGGGGTGCAAGCTGTAGTGAAGTGGAAGAGTTATTCCTCTCCTTTATTCAATAAAACACAAAAAGGCATATCTTGCCAGGCGAGGAAAACAGTCAGCTGTGGAATTTAGAGGGACACCCTTCCATTTTTTCTTTCTTGTCTTGCTCCTCCTTCCCTCCTAATTCAACCTGCTGTCAGGTGCAGTTCCAGCTGGTTTAAACTGGAAGTTTCCCACCATTTTCCCCTAAAAGAACTCTGAGGTTCTGCACAGAGCCTCAGTAAATACAACTGAAGAAGAAATGAACCATCACATTTGATCAAGAATCTGCATCACACTGTAAAGAGAGTTGTGGTTTCCCAGCCCAGTCCTTGGGGAACCGTGGATGGAATGTTTCTGTAACAACCATAAACTGAAACACTTGATTCAATTAATCAACTCCTGATTTTTGACTGTGGTGGTTGGGTGTGTTAACAAAAATACTCTGCCAGGTACCTGAGAACAATGGGTTATGTTCTTCCCAGAGAAGCACAGGCTGCTGTCACCATGGCTACCTGTCCTGCCTCATTACATTACAGACATACAGTAGGTTCAAACTCGCATTGGCGAGGCCAACATCCATTAATCAAGCAGTGGTAAGAAATGGCACCAGTGTTTATTTGAGTGTGTGTGTGCGAAGGGTAGAGGGTGGGAAACTTCAGCTTCAGTTGCCAAGGAATTCTTAACCAATAAACACCTAAATATATGCAGTAGTGTACACAGTGCAAGCCCTTATCTACTGGGAAATCAATTTATACTGTGGGTTCAAAAGTTTGAGTCCACAGGAAAAATCTGGGGTTCAAAATATAATTTAAACCTGGAAATACAAAGAAAACTTAAGGATTTTGAAAAATGTAAATACAATTAAACAAAGAAACATAACTATATAAAATGAATACAAAATATTTAAGATTCTGCATTATTTCTAAGTCACTAATCAAACTACTATTTTCCTTTGTACAAAAGGTCATATTTTCATGCTGCCACTGAACACTGTAAACCCTTAAGTTGTCATTCCTGGAAATATCAAGTTGTCTTAATTAAGTATCACTTGAAATGTCAGGTTTTGAGCCCATAACTCAAATATCTAAGTTCATTTATCTTAATAACTCAAACTTTTGAGCATACAATTGTGGAGAAAACCCATAATGCTTTGCACTAGAATTATTTAATTATGTTTCCTTGGTCAAAGGGAAGTTATGGGGGCATATACATAGTTGTAATTAGGAATTTATAGAGGTTTTAGCTCGTTTGAAGTGTTATATATGTTGTTTTGTTGCAAATATTTGTTTCCTGTGATGTCACCATAAGGGTGATCAGTGTCCCATTTGGTCAGTTTGGACATGTTCACTCTTAATTCTCTGCATGTGCAGATAAATTGCAGATATACAGTATATGCATTCTTTTGGAGAATTAAGATTATTTAATGAATGATGTAGAATCAATTATGATCTTTTGGGTTTAAGCCATGCTATTGTTTGATCTAAATTGAATCAACGACAATATTTAAATAGCAAATCTGAGTTAAGCCTACTTGCATCTAGTTAACTTAAATAATTTAAATAGTTAAGTTCATTATATATGAACACAAAGTAACAAACTTAGTTACATTCGTTTTGGAGATGCCATTACTCAGTTCAACTGAAGGAATGAGTTCACTCAATCAAATGAGTAGAATCAACTTTTTGGGATTTTCAGTGAAGCACACAAGATGCTCACAGGAAATTTTTCAAATCATGCAGGGATAACATGGATCATCAGGTTTTGCACACACTTGTGTGGAATCCATGCCAACTGGAGAGCATGCTAACATTAAAGGGGGCATAGAAAATGCTGAAATTCATATTTTTTCAGATCTTAGGGCTTTCATGTTACCTAATTTTCCACATTAGGCTACTGTAATTCACCCTGTACTAAAATCAACACAATATTTGGCTTGGTATTGTATTCAGCTTATCTGGAAATCACAACATTTAACTTTGATAACCTGGATTTATGTGAATTTGACTTACACGTGGATCTTCAGTTTATTGGATATGCAGACAATCAATGTTATAAAACGCGTTGAGGAACCAAGACAGCCACGAGACAATACCAGAAACATCACGAGATAGATAGATAGACAGACGGATGGACGGACGGACAGAGAGACAGAGACTACTCACTGTCTAATTGCAGAATGGAGTCGTAGATTTTGCACTGAAGCTGCCCTGTGCTCTGAAAAGCGCAGGTCATCCACAGTCCCTGGTAAGTGGCGACTGCTGTGATAATGCTGTCCCCCACGTACGCGGACATCTTCCACTGCGGGAGGATGGTGCCCACGATGAGTCCAATGATGCCAATCAGTGAGAGACCAAATCCAAGCAACTGAACGCCCGAGTTAGCCATTTCTGAGATGTCTGTCAGGCTGAGCTGTAATTGAGAATAATCTACTCAAAAGGTAGCTATTTATTGTTGTTGGGCAACAGACAAGAGGAATCTTGGTGACCGCCGCGCTCCTATTCCCGACTCCAATCCCCACACGCACCTGTTACTTTCTATGAATCGGCTCTTAAAACACTGCGATGAAGTTGAGAAAATAAGTCTTAACTCTCCAAGACACGAGATATTTGTGAGCTAGCGGTATTCCTAATTCGGTACAGATACCAATAACAGTCGAAATGTTGCGTAAAACACAGACACTGATGTGTAGTCTCGAAGGGAAAGGAGGCATCACAGTTTGCGCGCGATGCTCGTTGTGCCATGGCTGTGGGATCGTGACGTCATACCAAATAGAATCACTCGCATCATCTGGACTGAAGTTTTAAACACTCTTATAACAATAAAACAGCTGGGAACACACTATATAAAGTTTATGTTTGCTAAGAAACATAAATACCTTCTTAGGAAGTGTCTTGACAAGGTAGTAACATATTTTAAATAGTTTGGACTAAATTTGTTTATTTTCTTGAAACCCTTTGATACTGTACTTCAATCAGAGCATGCATCCATATCACTGGCATTTCCGAATGAATGCTTCCACAAACCAACATTTTCTAAATGACTATAGGAAAATGATTAGCTTCTGCATAAATGTACTGTAGATCATCAGCCAATGCATTTTATGTTTACTTGTGTCATTTGACTAGTCACATATATGGAAGACTACATGTAACGAAGTATACAATACTTTATAAACACTTAAATTTACTGAATTAAAACCATTAAAAACAAAAGGTGTGCATGATAATAATAGGCATAATAACAATAATAATACATTTTAGTTGTATTGTAAATTACATTGACTATCAATTACAGAATCCTTATTTATTTATTTATGCTTGCCAAGAGAAAAAGTTTAAAATATAATTTTAATATAGTCTTTGGAATGCAGGGCCGTGTGATAAAGAGGGACAAAATAAAACACTGCCCAGATAGCACACGTACATTTCAGAGATGTCTGTTTTAGATCTTTTCATCTGGAAAGCATCACAATCTAATTAACATCTGCTTAACATCTTAAAAAGATCAGATTTACAAACACTGTAAATCATAAACATCTCAAAGACATCTGCAGAATGTCTTATTGACATCCAAGACACACTTATTGATATACGTCTAATAGACATATTGCAGATGAGCAAACAACGTTAAAAATACTCTCTGCAATCTGAGCAACTCCACGTGAACTTTTGTTTTTGAAGCTCATTCGTTTTCTTATGACTCTTCTTGACACAATGAAGAGAGACAGCGACTTTTGTCATTATCAGTCATTTAATTTCCTTGAAAGCATTGCTTGTTTTTGTTGACACTGAAGAACAGTAATGACTTTTTTCCATGTGTTGTGGTACATGTACTACTAACAAACTAACACTACTAACAGGGTGACTTCATGTGATCATTTAGTGTTAAAATAACCATTGGCATTGCCCATCCAGTCTGGGAACCTAGGCACTAACATCTATACATTTTTCGTGTAAGAACACATGTCACGTCTAACCATTCCATCAGCTGACCTCTGCACTTCTTACATGCTCCAGTGAGGGTGGGAAACCTTGGAACACTGTCAACTATTGTCTGCAATGCAGAATTGTCACCAATGTTACAATGATCTCACCATGGAAGGAGAAATTATCCATAACCTGGGAGAAAGAAAGCGGAAGCAATACTACTAATCAGAGAGGAAATGATTTTCACTCCAGAAAGATGTTTATATTTTACACCCTGATGAATGGAGTGCTGAGGTTGGTTGGTGAATGTTTTTAAAGGTAATTAAAAACATTTAAGATGCAAATTTTCCCACTTAATTTTCTCTGTCTTTTTTTTTGGTCTTTCACTGCAGAATGCACTGACTTTGCTTGGATGTTAGGGCTAACATTTCCAGTGTCACTGAGCAGAGCATTCCTCATAAGAGCTTCTAATTTTCTGTGTATTGTGGCAGTAGAGGCAAAGAGAAGATGTGTAGGTAAGGGGACATAACAGTTTGAGAAGAGGAGACTTGTCTTTGCATCAGGAAAATCTTGAAATTAGCACACACTGTCCTGATCACCCCTGGTAACGTGATTTATCTGTCACCCTATTGGCCAGTTCCCAAGCACTGGCCCAAATAGCTTTGATACACAAAAGAAACTCTGATGTTTTTTCGAAGCTTCTGTCCCCACCTAGTTCCAGTAAACAGACAACACTCAGTAGAGGGGGGCAGAGAGTGCTAAATCAGCCCAAAGAGGAACAGAAATCCCCTTCATGGCTTTTCTTCTGGATGGCTCCAGTGCTTTTTGAAGTTTACAGACAGTGTGAAAAAACAGTGATTAAACTGGTGTGAGCATCTTTAGAAACCCACTGAACTGTTAGCAATAAAACACACAGGCCTCTGGTTTCCTCTCAAAAGCGGTGACTCGGCTAATGAGGTTTTCTTATTTCATTATTTCTTTCTCTTCTTATGCTTCTACTGTAGGCACCTTCACAGTAAGGTAGGTAGACAGCTAGGCTAAACTATTAGTAATTCCTCCATGTTTAAATACATGCAACTGAAAAGAACAAACAAATTAATTTAGCCTAACAAAGCCAAAGAAACAAATTACAATATCTGATTGAATTGGCTGATTAATGCGTTTACATACATCTGTTGAAAGAGACTGTATTTTCATGGGAAAATGTATCACTTACAGTTTGAGAAAACTCCTATCCTTGAGGTCAATGTTTACTTCAGTGGGTAGCTAAGTACTTATTTTTAAGTTCTTATGTATTGTTCTAGTTGAGTCTTTGTTCCTGGCATCACCCTTATTCCAGATATGTCTTGTTACCTAGTTCTTGCTTATTTAAAGCCCTTGTGTTCTCCCTCTCTTTGTTCTGTACATGACTATGTTTACATGGACACCAGAAAGAGGCTTATTTATCGAAAGCGGCGGTCCTGTTTACATACACCGTATAAGTGGCGTACTCTTTACTCATGTATACATGCAGCTCTGTCAGTAAGCAGCTTTCTCCACAGCAATGTAATTTCCTCGCGACACTTGTGTACAAAACATGGCATCAGAAGAAGACTTCACAGTTTTATTCTCCAATGCTTTGCTTTTTTCCCAGATATTGCAGAGCTGTTGCTGTGTTTGTTTCCTTAACTTCCTATCGCAACCTGCAGTGGAATTGTGCTGCAATAGTAGGGTTTCCATCTTACATAAAAAATGTTGGGGTTGCCCCAATGTATGAGGCAAGCACATTTATGCAAACATGAAGGACAGTTGATATTTTACATTGCTGTGTATAAACGTGTATAGTTTTTAGTTTATGTGCTTTTACCACTATACTCCCTGAAACGTTGAATTATTTCTGCTGTGTTGGCGTTGTTAGGCTCCATCCTATGACGTTTGTTATAAAGTCTATTCATGCACGTGCACTTCTCAAAAACCTGTAAGAACGCCACTGATGCATTTACATAACCACATATGCCGCATTCTCTGTATATATATATATATATGTATGCAGTATATAGATTTGACTCTCTATATATACTACTTTTCCTGTCAAAATGCATTTAGTTTCTTCATAGAAAAGAAAACAATATGTAACAATAAAGTTTTATTAACATTTTCCAAACAAAGGATTCCACAGTATAAAGGTAGAATAGCACTAAAATAGCACTGATTCAAATAACATTAAATGTTTCCCAATGTCTAAGTGGTAGGTTAACTAATAAAAAGATCAAGTCCTTGTAGTTTGTGTTATCATTGGGCATTATATCTCTTAAACCTCATCCCCCAAAATATTAGTAGTGGCTATCCACTTTGCTACAGCAATTGTGAAGCCGCATTTACATGATTTGCCACTTTGAACTTCACATGAAAAGCGCTTGCAGAGATTGTCTTGTTTTGCTTTTTGCGCTGGCACTGTCTATGTAATGATACTTCATCCAAATTGTCCAGTATTAGAGGGAAGCATGACACCAGGGAAATGCTGATGCTTCACTGCAGCGGGTCGTGTGAATGCCACTTATTGCAAGTCCCATCTTGGTTTGTTTTGTACAAAAAAAATTACGGTTAAGGGCGCATACACACAAGGGAAAGCTTAGATGAAATGTTTAATTAATGGGAATGTGAAAGGTCTGTTTGGAAGGCATGTACCAGAGGAAACAGGCGGGTCAGTTTGAAAACAAGCAGCAATCCAGTGGCTAAGATAGAGATGGCTATCTAAAATCTAACTTTATTTTTTACAATGTACCAGTCAACACTGAAACACTTCTCCACGCTCTCCCTCTACAATAAGCCTTTGTAGCCTGGCAGAGAATCATAATAAAGAACGGGGAATGAATACTCCGCATGTATGAGTTTGTCCTCCATGTTTTTTTTTCTTTTTCGATTTCACAGCGCAGCTAATCCTGTCTTTACGAGATTCTCATGCTTCAGCGTATGCCTACATCAGAGTGCGTTGCAACAAATGTGTGTGTGTGTGTGTGTGTGTGTGTGTGTGTGTGTGTTTGTGGTGTGTGCATCAGTGTAATGTCCCCAGACACAGCACAAAGGTTCCGCCTTACTGCAGCCAGTGTTCAGCACTCACATGGAGCTGAATAAAATGTCAGAATCTAATGTGGAAATTGGTAAATGCATTAATCACGATTAAGAAAAATTCCACGTTAAACATTTTAAAGGAATAGCACACGTTAACACGTTAATTTTGACAGCTCTACTGACAACATAATTTTAGTCAACATATATATATATATATATATATATATATATATATATATATATATATATATATATATATATATTTTTTTTTTTTGCTAAATATAGAGGTGTGCCAAAATCTATATGGGTAATGTGATGCTTGGACATCAGTTTAGAATAGCTACAGGCTAGCTAAGCATAGAGTTATAACATACTTGTCAGACTTCAAATACTATTAACTTAATGACAAGTCAGATCTAGGAAGGATCTAGCAAACGACTGCTGGCAGACAGACACATGTTGCTCACAAGGAGAGCAATAATGATTACTAGTTTAATTACAGAATTAATGTACACAGTAGCAACTATAAATTTCATCCCAGACATTAAGAATTCATAATGAGCATAGTTTCTCTGAAAAATACTCAACTAATTAAACCCCAGTTTCATACTGTGATTGGACCTGACTTAAATCATAGCATGCAGGGAATTAACTATTGCATACAGTATTGCATACAGTAACTGTGCATTACTATAGACTTGAAAATAAGGATTTGTGATTGGATGTAAATTCTCACATCTAGTAACAAAACATCAGTGCATGTACTTGCTGTGGACTACTTCAAATATTTTTGAAAGATACCCTAGTATTGATAAAAGAACAGCTGTAAGATGATCATCTGTTGTTCAGAATGTTGTTAAGTTTTGCTGAGAAAAGTGAATGAAAGATCAAGTCTTGTTCAAGTTTATATTCAATGCAAGTGATTATATTTTGGAATTCTACAGGAAAATAGAGAACTAAAATATTTAAAAAAAAGTTGTCATACAATTAATAAATGACAAATCAAAGAGATTTAGAAGAAAAGGCAATAATTACATGCTCTCTTTGTTTTAGTACCACTGGCTTGATGGAGGAAAAAAGCTTTACTGTGTAAAGAACCTAGCCATGGATTATCCCTTACAAAGTATGTATAATATATAATATAGTGAGTTAATAGGTAATAAGGGACAAGTGTGTATATATATATATATATATATATATATATATATATATATATATATATATATATATATATATATATATATATAAAACCCAGTTAAAATAATCTTATTTTATATGACAAGTAGAATAACTAGACATATCTTAAACCTGAAAAAATATTGAGAATAACACATTATCATGGAAATATTAGTTTAAAATTATAAGAATGAAAGAAAGAAAGAAGAAAGAAAACATACTGTAAAAATAAATGTATTATTCTCTGCTGCCCTCTTGAGTCAATCCACACAAACTACAGCCCCAAAGTTTATTGTGTTCAGGTGGAAAACCACCCTAGTGTGGGTTGCATGTACAGTTGCTGTGTGGTTATTGTTTTGAGGTTCTGTTTAGGGGAAAGGCTGGTCAGGAGTGTAGTTGAAACTGGCATCCAGAAACATGGCCAGTGTGCCCAGTGTAGTGATGATAACAAAGAGCCAGAGGAAAAGCCGGTCCAAAACCACTGCAATGTACTGCCAGTCATCTGTTATCTACACACACACACACACACACACACACACACACACACACACACACACACACACACACACAATAGGACATGTTTGTTTCACTGGAGGATGTGAATTGTCAGTTTATGAATAATCATGAGGATAGCGGAGAGACAGAAGTGTGAGATAGGAGATAGGAGAACATGTGTGTTTGTGTGCTTAATATAATACATATTGTCTGAATAAAAATGCAATAAGGTTTGTGTGAGGGTTTGGTTTAAGGGTGGGGTAGGGAATAGAATATATAATTAAAGGAGCAATATGTAACATTGACATCAAGCGTTTATAATGGTTACTGCAGTCCAAATTCAAAATATTGGAGAGAGTTGTCTCCCCCGCCCCCTCCTCCCCAGACTCGAAGCTCATGCGGGTTGCCAGGTTGAGGACACGCAACAGGAATGAGCAAACTGACAATGGCAAGTGACAAGTCGTACACTGTAAGTTGATCAGCTAATGTATATGTTTGCAATGTTTTTATTGTTTGCAAATTATAAACCAGCTCATGTGGATTTTTTATAACTCTGTCAATGTTAGCAAGATGTATTGCTGGCTTTCATGGCTGCAGCGCGCTGTGTTTGCCCACCAACTTGTTTCAAATCTGGCAACCCGGGGTGTCGAAATACTTGTGGGAAATGGGCAGTGTGCGGGATCACACAGGCCAAAACAAAAACAGAAATTCCGGCCCGGAACAGACATTTCAATGTAGAAAATTCTGGCTGTAGCATTGTTTTCGGAGAAGCCAGTATTTCAACTTAGCATGTTTCCTAAATCTCTGATAACATATTATGATAATTATGCTTTAGTACAGTAAATACATTACATATTGCACCATTAAATCAGTATAAAAAAAACAAACAAACAATAGATGTTAGTAGACAGTGTCCACCATGACAGAAAAACATGCGTGTATGTCCAAGGACTTACAGTATCATCCACATCCTGTTTCTTCAGTTGTTCAGCTATGTAAGTAATGGCGACAATGGCAGATTTGAGATTCGGAGGCAGAATTAAACAATAGTTGTCACTGTTTGAAAATCTCTGCAACTTCACAGTGCTCTCATTGTGACTGAAACACACACATATTCACAAATAAAAGAATGATTAACCCCAAACAAAGGTTCATACATGTACTAACATACTTTTCATTCACAAGCACATTGTTTGTGCAGGACTCTGCATACTGTATATGGGGTTAAAGAGCTGTATGTCCTTGTCTTCAAGATGAACTCCACTCCTCACTTAAAATGACCTGCTGCAGTTGTTCTTCTGAGCAGGATATCACTGCCGCTTACTCCACTGTTGCAACATATAACAACATACCTACACTACCAGTCAAATGTTTGGACACAGCTGTTTAATCTTTACTATTACTATTTTCCACATTTAATAGTAAAGTCATCAAAACTATGAAATAACATTGGAAATGGCAGTATGGGAATTATATAATGACCAAACAATTCTTCTTTAAAGTAGCCATTCTTTGCCTAGATTTGAGCTCTGCATCTCTGGGCATTCACTCAACCAACTTCATGAGATGTCAACCTGGGATGCTTTTTAAATAGTACTGAAGGAGTTCCCGTGATCTGTATGCTGGGCACTTGTTTACTGCTTGTCCTTCACTATCTGGTTTAAAAAAAAATTTTTTTATTAAAATTTTAGTTTTGTAAAGAAATTCACACAAAGGTATCCATTAATATTTGTTAACAAACCTATAATTTATTAAAGCATGAAACTTGAGATCAAAATATTTTAAGATCATGAGACACAATTTGAACAGACTAATTCTGTTAATTGTATGGTTCTCGTCTTTGGACACACATTACGCAGAACGAGTCAAACCAAACTTTTACTCTCGACATTCAGTGAAAGGATCTCAGTGCTTAATTTTGCATATTAAAAGATCGATTTTGGGATTTTAAGTATTGATATCAAGACAAATCAAGATTGCATTAATCTGAAAATCTATATTTTTCCCAGCTCTAATCCCTATTATTTTTTTATTTTAAGCAATTTATGTTAGTCAAAATGTAGCTTTACACATTATATTTAAATTCAGTAGTTCGCAAGTTAATGTAATCCTGCATTTAGGATAGTGCAAACGTGTTTGGCTCACTATCCTGGGCGAAGGGCTCGAGGTTTGAGACTTGAACC
Organism: Myxocyprinus asiaticus; assembly: GCF_019703515.2. NCBI lineage: Eukaryota > Metazoa > Chordata > Actinopteri > Cypriniformes > Catostomidae > Myxocyprinus > Myxocyprinus asiaticus. Next base: position 22,722,811 of record NC_059345.1, on the reverse strand, counting down.
GAGCTCTAATGCCCCCCCGGACTTAGATTACTTATTGATGAAATAGATATGTGGAGATGGGCAGGTGGAGGGATGCCGAAAAGACTCGATGCCATGTAGAGGTAAGCAGCTGTTTATATATGCTTACTCTGGCAGTGTGATTGGTCAGATTAAATTAACTTGCTCCTCCCAGGCCTTGTTAATGAAACTCCATTTCTAGAAATCAGATTACAGTTATTGACTTTCAGTTAAGTTAATTACTTTTAAGTACATTACTTGAGTTACACATTTCTGAAAACAGTAGAATTTATGTAGAATTTAAAGAATTGAAATCATGTTCATATGTATGTCTGTTTGCATTTCTGTGACAGCTGAAGGGTGTGTGCACTTTAATGAGTCTTTTTAAAGGAGAAATGTGTGGTGCTGTGTGAACAATGAATAAGGAGGAAATACAGTATAGACATTTAAAATCTGTTGAGTAAAAAAGTATTAGTAATGTGATTACTTTTCCGATTAAGTAATCAACAAATTAATCTGATTACAATTTTATAGAAGTAATTAGTCATTTATAGTGGATTACCTTTTTGAGTAACTTACTGTTAACACTGACTGTAGTATAACACATCTTTGAACAATATTTAGCATTGTGTGGTAATTAAGTGTTGTATGCTGTATATTACAGTAGTGGTTGAGCATTGTAGAGGTCAGTATTGTGTTGCTGTGTGCTATAGTGGGAATGAGTCTGTCATACAGTGCAGAGTGAATGAGAGCTGTGCTCTGTCTGGGACTGACCTGTCCTCTCTCACATTCCCATTCTCTCAAGGGTGAGTTTTTTCCAACAGGGATTATACAGAGACCACTGACCATTCGGCACATGACACACATGGTCAATGAGATGCATACAGATATAGACAGGGACTCAAAATGAATAAACACACACACATATTTTTTCCACACACACATGGTGTATGCACTCATATGCATATGGTATATACACACACCTGATATATAAACACACACCCTTTCATGATTTTCTAGGTAGACCCATTCATGAACATTCTGAAGAACACCTGAAATGTAAGCCATTTCTCAGTGGAAATTTTGTGACGTCTGTTGCGCATTCATGAACGCTATGAGAGAAGATTCAAAGTGGCTTGTGTTATCATGTGAGAACTTGCATTATTTTTGGCTCTGAAAAAGACTTGCATGATGAGACTTGCATGCCTGCCATTGTTAACGACCTTCTCTCATGCAACGAATGTCAAGATTTATATTAAAAAATGACTTACATTTCGGGTTGCTTCTCAACAAAATGGTATGTCTTCAGAAGACGTGGAATAGGATGCATGATTTAATAAAATTGCATTAAAGAGAGAAAGTCATATAAGGGTTGGAACGACATGAGGGAAAATTCTGTCAGAATTTGGGTGAAATATTCCTTTAATTACTTTGTCTCTGCTACACACATAATGTACACTCAAGCAGAGTGGAATGCACACTGTCACAGATGTTCTCAGAGAAAACCCCTTCTTCCATCCATCCATGTGTCCATCCTTCCATCCATCCATGTATCCCATCTACCCCTGGCCCTCCCTGCTGTTCTTGTGTGCATTACACTCTAATGCCCAAACTCAACAAGGGCTTAGTCCCTGGCGACTTTGGAGGGTGACTGGGCTTAACTGGGCTGAAATAAAATGCCCTTGGATTGAGAGGAGGAGCAGCCAGCACAGATATTTTCACGATCCCACAGCTCTGATCCATGTTTATGATAGTTGTTTAAAGATGAACAATATTGCCAACCCCAGCAGATCATGGTACAGGCACATTAAACTACTACATATTGATTTGGCACCTACGTGTGTTTGAGTTTGAGTGGGAGAGGGATCAATTAGAACAGCTGTGCTAACAGGACATCTTGAATGGAATTGTACGGAATATTTACATTCAAACAAGAAGTCTTAAAATAGTACATAAACTACATAAACTACTGTGTCTTCAGGATGACAGGCCAGGATTAGTATCTCAGTAAATATTGTTGACCATTAACTGAAGGAAGCTATTAGCCTCCCTTCCAAAAACAAAAACAAACAGCATCACCAATTCAACTCTCTGCAAATGGCCCTACTAACTCTGTTCAGGGCCTCTAGGAACAACAAATACTTTGTAATTTCTCTGTATCTTTTGGTAGGCAGGCTCTCGCAGCCTTGGCAGTTATCAGTTAAATCTAAGCAGAAGTAAGATGCATAGGTGTAAAAGGTGAACTTTTAGTCCTCCATTTAGCGCTGAGGAACTGACAAGCCTTTTTCTCCATGACTCAACAAATGTGATCTGGTCTTTACTATAGATCCTCGACTTCCTCTTTTCCTTAGCAAATGCAAATGTACATACTTCAAGCAAGATGACCATTCACTCTAAACACAACAAATTTGAGACGTAATCTTACATAACAAATTGTACAAACCACAAGTACACTTTAAAATCACAATGTGCCATTCCCTGTTTAAAAGACCAGCATATACTGCACTGTTTTGGATGCTTGTCCCCAGTATGGGATGCTGGGATTCTAGTTAGCTTAACCAGCAATCCTCCAATGGACAATGAGTTCATCTGACAGGGCATGCTGGTTTACCAATATTTTTTTAGCTGGTGAGCAACATGGCTATGATGGTCCACCAGCTTGACTAGCACCAAACTGGAGCTAATCAGCATAAACAGCTTGTTAGCATGTTTTTTTCAGATCATGATTAATCTTTAAATGTTAAGAGAACAGTTGTTATACACAAGACCTGGTTTATTTTGTGTCTAGATATGACTACTGTAATAAGCAATTTTTTTGCACTTACATTCCTCTCCATGGCATAACCAGTTCTGGGTTGATCTTTCGGATGAAATATTCACCTCCAGGTCTGAGGCTTTTGTCCAAACAACCTAGAGGAACATTTTCCTTTGGCTCTTCCTCCACTGGTTCCTCAGACTGAGGCCTTAGCACACCCAAGTACCGAGGGAGGAAGTTAATGAAAACCTGCAGAGTTTTGATATGCTCACATTTACTATTTCAAAAGAGTGATAAATAGGAATGATATTGTGAGTATACAGGTGCCCTTTGAATCAAGATCTTCATGAATCTGGTAGAGGCTCACCTTTCGCACCCATAGGGGCATGTGGTGTGTGCTTTGAGTCCTGTGGTGGAAGTTCAGGACCACCACACTAAGGATGACTGAGAACGTCACCAAGATCATGGTGAACATTACGTAGTTAACGATAATAGGAATGCCGAGAGATGTTTCTGGAACTTTGTCAGCCAACAACAGCATGAAAACTGTGAGAGCGATGAGGACTGAGATGGACAGAGTCATCTTCTCACCTGGGAGAGAAGAAAACAGGCTCTGACGAACTATAATGACAAGACAGATGATGACAGTCAGCAGTTTCTGGATATTATTAACCTCGTGCGACCCCCACGTCCACCTGCATGGAAGTTGTATTTTGGTTTCGCATTATGCAACACATCATTTAAATTAATAAAAACTGACTGAATACCGTTAACAAGACTCTAGACTGTCATTTAAAGGGTTAGCTTCTGCCGGACCAAGTCACGTGACACAACAGCATGCCGTCGATTTCCTTGAACCACTCCTACGGATGCAGCGGCAACAAAAGTGCCACTGGTAAGAAAAATCTTTATGTTTTTTCATTGAAACCTGTTTTGTTGTAAAGAGTAGCATCTCTAGTTTCGTTTGATATGCTGCTTTAAAAAATCAGTTCATTTTTCATGCGTCAGCATGCTGATAAACTTGATGTCTACATATGTGGACACTGGCACTGCATTTTATCAAAAAGTAGAAAAAAAAACATGTTAGTTATTTTTAATAACTTTCAACTCGAACACATCTGCGGGTCATTTAGCTTCATTTTAATATAATTTGTTACGTTTAATTTTGATATCTCTGTGCAATACAATTCTATTCATTAACATTAGTAAATGCATTCTATATACTGTATTTACTGTGCATTTTTACAATGAGAATAAATGAGTTCATCCAAAAGCTGAAAAATTTAGCTTTCAGAGGCTTTATATGGAGTTAGGATAAAAATAAGGTGCATTTTGAACTGTTCAAATACCAGTGCAGACAGAAAGCACACTGGACGTTAAGTCATTCACTAAATAGTGAGCAAGGGAGCATCCTATAGCTTTCTATGCAGCTAAGTGCATTCAATCCTAAAATCCCAAAAGTTCAGTTTCAGGCTGCAGATTATGTTTGGACCACTCAACATGTTTGGCAGACATGGGACAATGGTAATCTGTACATAGATTCATAATTTTATAATGCTACATTTTATTTTAATATGGTTGGCAGTGATTGGATGATGCTGGACATTACTTTGAATAAGAATTATTTATTCAGCTTTACAGAAAATCAGCTGTAATGTCTGTAATGTCTCAAAAATATGAATAACCAACACTCCTGGAAGCATAATAAACAATTTGATGAAAAAGTCTGATAACCAGACACTGCAAGCTCTGCAAGATCACATGGATATTCTTCAATTCTGTTGGACTGGACTCTAAATGAAGATGCTCACCTGCACCAGGTGGCAGATAAAAGACGAATATGGCCAGCACACTGGTGAGGATGCATGGGATGATGATGTTTATTATGTAGAATAGAGGCTTCCTCTCTATGATCAGATAGAAGGTGATGTCCTCATACAGGTTATCCTGGATGTTCTTTCTGGAGGGTTTGTGACAAATTTGCCACTCACCATTCTCTTAGAGAAGAAGAGAGAGGACTAGTGAGAGAAAAAGAGAGAAGGAAAGAGATAGTGTGTGTGTATGTGTCTGTGTGTGTGTGTGTTTCATGTGATTGCTTTGATTTAGATGCATATAGTTGAATACAGCTTGTTTGTTGACCATACTGATGTAATTGCATAATGTAGCCAAAAAAACAAAAACAAAAAAAAAAACAGGCGATCAGCTACATTGTTTATAAAGTATACTGACCACATCGAAAATGGTTTGTGTTAAAGTTTTTATTGAAACTGAATAACAGTTGGCAGCAAATGATGACTTTTTTAAGATGAAGTACACTAACCAGTGAAAGCATTCTCATCGATTACAATCTCATGAAGCTCGTTGCCATCTTCATCTAGACCGTATTGAAGGTCCACTTCTGAGGAATCATACGTGTAAGAGCGAAACACCATTGTGCAGTTCTGCCAGTCGAATGGGAAGTATGCCACCTATAAGAGAGTAGAGAAAAGCTGCATTCGAATATGCATGCTTCCCTTCTATATTGTATGCAAAAAACAGTATGCCAATGGAGTAGGGTGTTAGAATCCTGCACTATCCTATAATGCTGGAATGTATTCATGATACTAACCAGCATACCTTTTTTATTGGCTGAGAAGTACGTTCTTCATCAAATGCAGCACATACTCGAATAGTACGTAATTTCGGACGCAGATAAAGTATATGTTGGCACTGACTACATACACTCACTGAATACTTTATTAGGAACACCTGTACACCTACTTATTCATGCACTTATCTTATCAGCCAATCGTTTGGCAGCAGTGCAGTGCATAACATCATGCAGACACAGATCAGGAGCTTCAGTTAATGTTCACATTATGTGATCTCTGTGGATTCCACTGTGGCATGATGGCTGGTGCCAGACAAGCTGGTTTGAGTATTTCTGTTACTGCTGATCTGTTGGGATTTTCACACACAATAATCTGCAGAGTTTACTCAGAATGGTGCCAAAAACAAAAAACATCCAGTGAGCGTGGAGTTCTGTGGACAGAAACACCTTGTTAATGAGAGAGGTCAACACAGAATGGCCAGACTGGTTTGAGCTGACAGAAGGGCTATGATCTCAGTAATAACCACTCTGTACAATTGTAGTGAGCAGAATAGCATCTTAGAATGCATAACACATCGCATAACACCTTGAGGTGAATGGGCTACAATAGCAGAAAATACCACAGTGTATCAAAAAAAGTGCTCAATTAGTGTATATAATATAATATAGTTAAATTTAAATTGTAATATGGGTTTTCAGCTTTGAACAGAATTGAAAAGAATTAGCAGATCATATTTTGAAGCCACTGTGACCCTAAATGTGAAAGTCCTGCAGTATAGTTTAATTTAAATCAGTAAAATACTAATAGTGACTTGTGTTCAAGGAATGTTCTGGCTTCGATAAAAGTTGCTCTACGATAGCATCTGTGACATGCTGTATGGATTAACACAAAGAATAATTAATATTTGTCCATAAGTTTGTAAAAACAAACAACAACTGTGTTTATATTAATGCACTAAAAATGGAAGCCTATTTGTATTGAACCTGGTACATTCCTTTAATGTGTGCATGCTAACAAGTTCATATATGTACCTCTAAGGAACAGCTGCTGCGGTAGATAGCCGGTGGATACCAAGAGACTGTACCATCACTGTTCACTAGTACGTTCACATACAGGGCAACATCAAACTGACCATCATTACTGGGTAACAGAAGAAGAACATGTCATAGTCATGTCTTGAACTATGTGTTCTTTGCACTTTATGTATTTTAGGACCCTAACATAACAACCAAAAAAATAAAAATAAATAATAATAATATATATTTTTTTTCCTGATAAGATTTAGAAAGTTCCTACAAATTAAAATGAGTTTGTAATAACTAAACAAATATACTAATCTGACCTTTCACCTGATAGATGATTAAATGGGCATAAAAATCCCAAAGACTTTCTTCTGAAGGAGGGGCTTGAGACATATCTGGGACCAGTATATTATACAGACTTGGGGTTGTGCTCTTTTGACTTGGGCTAGTTAGCAACCACCTAACAACCACCTAGAACACCCTAATAACCAGCTAACACCTTACCACCATTGCACCGACTCCCCTTACATTTTCTTAAGAAAATCTAAAAGGGTTCATCAAAACCAGATATGAGACATGACACTTTCTGTAAATATGTTCTTTTCAGGGATTGTATGCTCACTGAAGGTATATAACTTTGCTTGCACTAAGACAAATGGCACCTGCATTTACTGTAGTTTAAGAAAGAAACTTTGACCGATGTTATGAAGTAATGTGTGCTCAGTGCTGAATGTCCAGACTTCATAGAACAAACTATTTTAAATGATTTCCCAAGTGGGGGGGGGGGGGGACTCAGCTGTCTCTAATTTCAGTGAGCACAGGGAGAGCGGCATAAAAGAGCCACACCACCAGCAAACAGAGAGAGAGAGACTGGCACAAGGAAGGCCACGGTGCTACAGAAGTTGTTATGATTATTGTGTTATGAAGATAAAGTGTTTAAGTAACTATTTGTCTGTGAAGCTGATGTGTTTAAATAACTCCGTGCCTAAGAGACTGTTGAGTTTATGAAACTGTAAGCATCAAGGTGGCCAAATTAAACGCTTACCTGAACCTGGAAACCTCGCTTCCCTGTTATCCTTTCCACTGAACAGTGTTACAAATGTTTTTTTATTAACTCACATTAAAAATATTAGGATAATAAATGCTGTGAAAAATGTATTGTTCATTGTTAGTTCACGATACTTAATACTTTAACTACTGTTAACCAATGGAACCTTATTGTAAAGTGTTACCAATTTTTAAAATACTCAAGCCCCCTTTGGTGTTCCTCAGATTCCACATGTGTGGAACCATCTGGAGATCCTCCAGATACCCTTTAACCCTACTATTGGATGCGTTAGAAATACTACATAGTTTTTGGTACTGGAACCAAATGTTATGACTTTGTCAAGACCTTCAAACAGTAAAAAAATAAAAAAATAATAAATATATTTTTAATACAATTTTGACCCGTATAGGAAGAACCAGCTATGGCCTTTCACCTTCTGACTTTTTGGATTTTATGCAACTTTAAATCATTTTTTGCACATTTATGCACATCTTTCCCACAAAATGCAGACTTTCCTCTCAAAAGGGGTTTTGCCCACACACACACACACACACACACACACACACACAGTCTTTTTTTTTTCTACAGTTTTGAAAAGGTAATATGAGTTCCTTTCGTAGGAACTCGAGCTGCGAAATCACATTGGGACACACCCTGAGTGTCACGTGGTCTGAAGCCCTTATTCAATCAAGCCCATTTATTGACTGATGGCGCTTAAGTGATGGCCCTAGGGAGCTAAGTCATGGGCTCAGTAAAGGCGCTTGATTCACGCCATCGAGTCAGATTTTCTGTTCTTCAGTGCACGATCTCGTCTTGCCCGTGTTATACCAATGACTCATGTCAAAGTGAGGATCATTATTGTTCTCCCTTTTGAGTGGCAACACTGGATGGAATTTAAGAAGCGACTCATGTCGTTTTATACAGCGTAATTTCAGAGTTTTTTCCAAAACATTACAAGGGTCCAACGGGGACAGCAGTGCTGTTTGAGGCTTGCAATTTCTCACCACGAGGCGTTATCCCCACTTGTTCCAGTTCCATGGCCTCCCGATTGGAGCTCCGTGTGTGGGGGCAGTTTGGGATTTCGGCTTTGTGTCTGAGAAGATTGGATTGCGAATGGACATTGGATTCATCCTCGTGTTTGTCTCCCTCCCCTTGAGTAAAAGCGAGAGTCTCATCGGACATGCTTTGAGGCCTAGCTTGGTGGCCATTTTCTGATGAACAAGCATGCAAAAGAGTTACCATGCGCGTCTAGAGCCATCGCTATTAAAAACGCTGCATGAGAGAATTTGTTGTTTGAAGGTAAGGAAACAAATTGGCCCCTTTGTCCCTATTGTCTTTTTCTGTGTCATTCTAGGAGAATGCACATGAATAAGGCAATGGAGGTGTGGCATTGGCCTTTCTCTCTCTCTCTCTCTTTCCCGTTCGAAGCGAACTGCTCGTGGCGGAGGGGATCATGCATGAGCCCGGCTGCACAATGAGGGGGCTGGAATAAGAGAATATTCCCCAAAAGAGTGATGGCGAACCAACGCGTGAGTGCTTCATCTGTGCCATTAATCTTTCTGGATGCTATCAAGAGATGCGAGGTATTTTAACGTGCTTTTTTTGTCTTTCGCCCGATCGTGAACGCCCGAGCTCGAGACAAGAGATGTGCACTTCTATCTCTGCTTGACTTTTCGGTGGCAGCATGGATGTCACTCTTTTCAGTCAGCTGTTGGATCTACATATGATGTTTTTTTCAGTTCAACCAAGCGCATCACATTAAGGAATGATTTTGAGCTAATATCGGCTCCGTTTGGAATTCCCTCATTTTTCCCATGCGGCTCGCGCTGGGGAAAGAGTTAGTCAAGGCGATGCTTTTGTTCGTGAGGGTGTTTCGGGCTATCTGGGTACTACACGTTGTTCCCCCATTATATGCTGGGACCGGTTTAGTTCTAACCTGTTTTTTCAGTACACCAATTTAGCTCAGTCTCCCGAGTAATTTACGCTGGCAAATGTAAATTATTTTCACACATTCTTCCCCGTTCTAAGCTAGGGAAGATGGTTTATCTGGCATCCTCTGCTGTAAATACATTCAGAGTGACTGCTTTTTATAACTGCCTGATCTAATTCAGCCTCTGTCTCCATGACCACGGGTTTCGGGACATGCATAACAGAATTCAATGTTCATCGAGCACAAAAGTGCACAAAACATACAGTGAACATAAGCATCATATGTTGTCCCTCCATAAAGAATGCCTGGGGCGTTGTGGCAAACAAATGAATAAAAACACTTTTTATTACACTTTTCCACTTTCAAATACCAGGGAAAAGGTTACTTCTGTCAGCGTCCCTGCTGTAGATACATTTAGGGCACTCATAATTTATGCCTAAATACAATAAAGGCAAAAACATTATCAAATTCCCTTCAACCAGCCACAGTATTAGAGGAGCGAAGGCTTCCCTCCGCTGTGCCACTGGTTTGGGGACAGTCGCCAAAAGTAAGCCAAGTGCGCCATCTAGTGTTAACAGGTTGCACTGCAGGTAAGAGCCATGCATTAAACCCTCTGTTTACCTGTCTGCCGGCTTGGCAGCAGCTGAAGGGCATTTTGAACTGGGTACTTCGAACAATAAAACATGGTTATGTAATTTAATTCAGGCGAACTCCGCTGGTGTTCAGTGGGGTTGTTCGAAAGACGTTTCAGTTCAGGAAACCCAGTTTTCAGGAAATTAATTCTCTCTTGGAGAAAATGGGGCAACAGAGATTCCCCCTTCTCAGAGAGAGTGCAGAGTGCAGATTTTACAGCCACTATTTTCTAGTCCCGAAAAAATAAAAAAAGATGGCGGCTTGCGTCCCATTCTGGATTTGAGATGTTTTAATTCCAAACTAATGAAATGTAAATTCGGAATGCTGACAGAAGCAAATAATGTCACAAGTGCAGCTGGGGGGACTGTTTTGTGAAAATAGATTTGAGGGACGCTTATTTCCATATTCAGATTGAGCCAAAGTACAGGTGCTTTCTCAGATTCGCTTTCGGGGGAAAGCATATCAATTTTGCGTCCTTCCGCTCGGACTTGTGCTGGCACCACACACTTTCACAAAATGCATGGATGCGGCTTTGATGCCCTTGAGGCTTCAGGACATCTGCGTTTTGAATTATCTCGATGATTAGTTGGTGCTAGCCCATTCGGAGACTTTGGCTGCCCAACATCGAGATGTCATTCTCAGCCATTTGAGCAATCTAGGGCTGTGTGTAAACCTAGACAAGAGTCTTCTGTGCCAAGGCAACACACTCTGTTTCTAGGGGTGGAGCTAGATCTCGGACGATGCAGGCACGTCTGTCTCCAGTTCGTGTTCTGTCATTTCGCCCATGTCTAGTGATGTTCAGAGTAGGATGCGTTCTCCCTGCGAGAACATTTCACAGGCTTTTGGGGCTCATGATTGCACCTTCCACTGACATTCCCCTGGGCATGCAAGACTTTTTCAGTGCTGGATGAATGCCACAAAGGGACTTCAACCACTGACGCATGCGTTCCGTATCTTTAAAGTGACGCGTGGGTGCTACTGAACTCTGTCTCCATGGAAACTGACCCACCTTCTGATGTCAGGCATTCCATTGGGACAGGTGTGTCGCTGCAAAGTTATAACGACAGACGCCTCCTCCATGGGTTGGGGCGCTGTGAACGAGGGTCATCCAGACTGTGGGGTTTGGAAGGGCCAGCTGCAATATTGACACATAAACTGTCTGGAGATTTTCACGGTGTTGCTGGTGTTAAAATTTTCCTCCCAGAGATTCAGGGCAGTCATGTCCTTAGCTGGTTGGACAACAGGATGGTGGTGTTTTACATCAATTGCAAGGGAGAAGTGTGTTCTCACGCCATGCTGAGGCTGGCATGTCGCATTCTTCTGTGGGCATGGGACAATGTGCTGTCTCTACGAGCCATGCATGCCCCGAGCCAATTGAAGTTGGGGGCGGATCTCCTGTCCAGACAGGGCTTGATGCCAGGTGAGTGGACATTACATCCTCAGATTATGGAACAAATCTGGAGAAGGTTCGGCAGAGCGGAAGTGGATCTGTTCGCTTCGAGTGAGACATCACATTGTCCCCTCTGGTTTTCCCTCTTGCCCCCAGCACCACTGGGCATCAATGCGTTGGCACATCAGTGGCCGACAATGCGTCTTTAAGCGTTTCCACCGATAAGTCTGCTGCACACAGTTCTGAAGAGAGTTCAGGAGGATTGGGTTCAGCTTCTGTTAGTGGTGCCGTTTTGGCCATCTCAAGTATGGTTTTCGACTCTGTACTCTCTCCTGGAGAAAATGCCTTGGGAGATTCCTTTTTAGAACAGACATGTTGTCTCAGGCTCGGGGCAGCATTTGGCACCCTGGCCAGACTTGTTGAAGTTGTGGGTATGGCTCAATGGAGTGCACTTTTGAATGATGGGTTATCCCCGCTGTGGTTGATACCATTCTGAATGCTAGAGCTCCATCAACTAGGAAGCTTTATAAGTTCAAGTGGCATATTTTTGCTTCTTGGTGTACAGCACAAGGTAAAGATCCAGTTCACTGCCCTATCGGTACAGTGCTGGATTTTTTGCAAGAGTGTTTTGGGGCCGGGGTTGCCCCGGCAATGGTTAAAGTCTATGTTTCCGCTATAGCGGCTGAGCCTGCACTTATCAATGGAGTCTCTGTGGTGACATTCTCTTGTCACTTGTTTTATGTGCGGGGTACACATGTTTAGACTTTTTCATACCGTCCACATTCCTTAATGGGATTTATCTGTTGTTTTAGAAGTGCTCTCGGGTGCTCCATTTGAGCCCTAGGCAACAGTCGCTGATAAGTTTCTGTCTCTTAAGAAGGCCTTGCTGGTGGTATTGGCGTCATTTAAAAGGGTTGGTGATTTTCATGCCCTGTCGATTAATCCTTTATGTATGGATTTTGCGCCAGGGTGTTCAAGGGTGGTGTTAAGACCTCACTTGGGCTATTTGACCAAGGTCATTCTACATAATTTTGCTTGCATTCTATTAATTGTCATTCTTTCTAACCTCCCACACTTGAGTCGGAGGAGCATGCAAGATTGCATATGCTTTGCCCAGTTCGGGTGCTGTGAGTTTATGCTGATCATACTAGGCAGTGGCGTAAGTCAGATCAGTTGTTTGTGTGCTTTGGTAGCCGCAACAGGGTTGTTTCGGTGTCCAAGCAAAGACTGTCTCATTGGCTATTTGATGCAATTTCAAGTGCTTACGAAGCACTTGAAAGTGTTTACCTTCGCCTTCTGGTATTCAAGCTCATTCTGTGAGGAGCATGGCATCCTTATTGGCTTTGGCTAGAGGTGCGTCCCTGGAAGACATTTGTATGGCAGCAGGATGGTCCTCTTTGCATACATTTGTTCGATTTTATAATTTGGACGAGGGTTTGATGCCTACTTCTCAGGTTCTCTCTGTTGGAACAGGAATAAAGTCATAATTCCCTCTGTTTTATTCAGACGCTTTAGCTTGCTTGTGCACTGCTATATGCTTGCCACAGGGGCGTAGACAGTTGGCAGCTACTGTTCACATGCCGTGAATGTGTATTGTTCCCAATGCGATTATGCAGCTCGAGTTCCTATAAAAGGGAACGTCTTAGTTACGTGAAGTGTAACCCTGGTTCCCTGAGTGGGAACGAGATGCTGCGTAAGCTGGTCATACACTCTAGAAGCTGCATAGGCTCATGCCTTCATGCAGTAAATCTGACTCGATGGTGCGAAGCGAGCACCTTTATGGAGCCCATTACGTAGCTCCCTAGGGGCATTGCTTAAATGCCGTTAGCCAATAAATTGCTGTAATTGGATGAGGGCTTCAGACCACGTGACAATCAGGGTGTGTCCCAATGTGATTACGCATCGTCTTGTTCCCACTCATGGAACCAGGGTTACACTTCACATAACCGAGATGTTTATCAGCGTGATTTTAGATGATAAGGACCTTTCCCACCTACAGTCTCGGTACACAACGTCTCATTCCCTCCATCAGGGAATGGAGGTTATGCAAGTAACCAGGATGTTTTAGAAACAACACTGCATAAGATATTTAGGTTTTTCAGAGAATGCATTTTTAATGTGTATTTTGTCATACTGTACTGGCAGTGTTTTTATAGTCAAAACAAGTGAAAAAAATCTACCAGTGCTGAAGAAGTAATCCAAAGTATTTAGAATACGTTACTGACCTTGAGTAATCTAATGGAATACGTTACAAATTACATTTTACAGCATGTATTCTGTAATCTGTAGTGGAATACATTTCAAAAGTAACCCTCCCAACCCTGCCTATAGTGTACATTGTGACTTAAGGCCCCCAAATGGCAAAATACCTATTAGATGTTATTTCTCCTAAAAAACTAGATTCCAGAAACAACCTTAGAGTACCTTTCTAAACCCCTGTAACATTGCAAAAAAAATTGACATTAATGGGAAGGAATAGATTTGTTGCAATGGACGTGCAAAGTAGGCCCGTTTTGACTGCTGGAAAAAGCGATAAGAGATTCATTTGTGAAATAGACATGTAAAAAAATGTTTACTCTAAAATGTACTCTGTTCATTTTTACAAGCAGAATAAATCAGAAATTGTTGTAATATGGTTAAGATATTAAAAAATGCCAAAAGTGATTGAAATAAACATAACATGAGACATCCTATGCCAATGTATACCAAGTTTAAAAACTTTTTTAATAATAATAATAATAATAATAATAATAATAAAATCCTTTAAAATTATGTTAATATTCAATATATTTAATTGTTTCTCTATCATTATACATTTTGGGAACACATTAAAACAGATTTTCAGCAAGGGGGGTCTTAAGTGCTGTTGTACTGTACACTAAACAATAATTTATGCATTTTGAATGGTTTTCAAAGGAACAAAGGACAAAAGGAGGGTGCATTTCCTTAAGACAATAGGAGGGTTAAAGGAACCTCAAAAATCCTATTTATGTACTCAAGAAACTTTAAAATATATTTTAAGTGCCTCAAAGCCTTTATCTTATAATGGGGTTACTGAAGGAACTGTTGATAATCCTTAGAGTTCTTTTGAGTTCTTACAGGAACTGAAAGTATGTTTTCATAGAAATGGAAATATAAGCGGTAGTTCTAACCGGAAGACTTGGGATCTTTATGCTTTCATTCAGTCAAGCATCTCATCCAGTCATAATCCAGCCTCTGCTTTATAAACTCACACAGCTATATTTCATTGTTTGTAACGCCTTGTTGTTTTCACCCTCCACCACCCCATCAGCACCAGTTTAGGTCCTGTCCTGCCATAGGGTTAAGCTCCACTCCCTTGCCGTCATCGCCTTCTGGCAGGAGCTGATGATTTGAGCAAGTATTTGAGCGCTGAACCATAGGACGAAGCTTACGACAAATGATCTTAACATCTCTACATTTGTAATTATTTCAATCAATAGAACTGAAATGGTGTCTGGAGGATCTCCAGAGGGTTCCGCTTGTGTGGCATCTGAAGAACCCCAAATGCTACCTAAGGTACCTGCTGAAAAGACCAGCATTGCTGGTCACCAGCTTATGTTGTGTTTTTGGTGCTAGTCCCCAGAATGGGATGCTGATATACTGATGTCACCACCAGGCTTTCTAAACTAGCTTTACCAGCTATATCCAGAAGACCATGCTAGTCAACCAGCTTCACCAGCTAGATTCTGCTGATGAAAAGCATGGCACCTAACAAGCACTATCCAGCATGGTTATGCTGGTCTTTCTGGCAGGGGTATGTTTTTATTTTAAAAGTGAGGTTCTTACTTGTTGATTAGGTAGATGTCTGGACGCCACACTTTTGTGAGAGGAATTCGCACAACATTAATGTTGTCATAGTCCACAGGATTCCAAGATAACCTGTAGTCAGTCCATGCCTTGTAGAGAGAGAGAGAGAGAGAGAGAGAGAGAGAGAGAGAGAAAACACATACACACATATATATAGTGACATCAAAAAAATAAAAATAAATAAAAAATAAGATATAACATATGAAAAAAGAGAAATATACAATAAAGCAATAATGTTGTTCAATTATTTTATATACAGATATACAGTTATGTGCAGGTGATGTAATGTATTGAAGAAGAGGTAGAATATGTTGGGATACGAGGATATGAGAGGGATAAAAGAGCAGTCCAGACCACCAGAGGGGAGAAAGAGAGACTCACAAAGCATTGTGTGTTCCTGTGTGTGTTACCGAATGCTGAAAAGCATTATTTTTTTGTGTGTAAAATTGAAAGTGTGTCTAATAAAAGACTCACATGGATTGTTACCCAGCTCTCGCTTCCTCCTTAATAAGAAAGCCAGAGAATTGTTACAGTGGTGCTAAAACCGGGGATTTGGAGGAAGAAAATGCTGTCATGGAATCCTCACCGCTGGCCGAAGTGTATGGAACAGGAGCAGCGGTTCCAGGAACTCTTCCAGGCTCAAGCAGAGGACCGGCAGCTTGGTACACCAGGAAGGGTCTTCAGCAGCAACCCCAGATCCACCCATGGCCGTACTGCATGTCACGCTGATGAAGATGGGACCTCAAGATGACACGGAGGTGTTCCTTGAGCTCTTTGAGTGGACGGCAGGAGCATGGAACTAGCCCAGTACTCAGTGGGTGGCCCACCTTGTGCCGCTGTTGTCCGGGGAAGCCCAACTCATGGCCCACCAACTACCTGCATCCAACCTCCTGGTGTACGAAGATCTGAAGAAAGCCCCTCTCATTCCCCTCATTCTGTTCCTGTTCCCCAGAACCAGGAATTCTTATCCCAAAACTGGTTCCCCAGTGCCTGTGGGCTGTTCAACCTGCCGGTTTTCCCTAACCCTCTCCGCTGTCCCCCACAGGCTGGTGATTCTGCTGCCACGTGTGCGGGCGTGAAGTCTGGGCCGGTCTGCTGGAGCTGCAGGGAACTTGGGCATTTCCAGGACCGATACCCCGCAAAGGAGGTGGAGACACTGGTCCAGATCCCCGACACGACACAGGACGCCCCGATTGAGCAGGAATGTACCGGATACTTGTGAGTATTAAGGGGAGTACATACCAAGCCTTGGTGGATTCAAAGACAAAAGCATAGTGTAGAGGCTGCGGTTAGTCCCCGCCTCTCCCATCCACAACAAAGTGTATCGGTGTGTGGTAGGCAATTCGATGGCTGGGGTGACGGTGCTGGGCACGTCTACGTCAGCTCCACTTCAGGATGACAATAGGGATGGGGAAGCCGCGGTCTGCTTCCCTCTGGAGCAGATGTGATGTGAGACGAAACCCTTAGGCACACCTTTGACCAAGTAAAAGTGATTGATGGTCAACACCTCCGGCCAGACAATGCATCATACCCGTATTTTTAGATTATTAAGGATCGGTTGTATCAAGTTATGCAGGACACTCAGACAAAAGAATATACAACCCAATTGTTAGTACCGAAGAGCCGTCGGGAAATGTTATTCCAGACAGCTCATTATAATCCTATGGTGGGTCACTTAGGGCAGGAAAAAACACTAAACCGGCTGATGGCCTGTTTCTATTGGCCGGGCATTTTTGCAAGTGTTGTGTGGCATGCCGTGAATGTCAGCCAGCCACCCCAAAAGCGCCATTGGACCCCATTCCATTGATCAAGGTCCCCTTTGAAAGAATTGGCATGGACCTCGTCAAGCCATTAGAGTGGACGGTATGCGGGCAACACTTTTTGTTGGTTCTGGTGGACTACGCAACGCGATATCTGGAAGCAGTGCCTCTGCGCAACATCTCAGCACGAATTGTTGTGGAAGCACTCTTCAGAATAATCTCCCGAGTGGGGATTCAGAAAGAAATCCTCACTGATCAGGGCACTACGTTTATATTGTGTACTCTATGCGAACTGTACAAATTATTGGTAGTATACCGACTGCGTAAAGCATTATTTGTGAGTAAAATTGAAAGTGTGTCTTATAAAAGACTCACGTGGACTGTTACCTGGCTCCCGCTTACTTCTTCACAAGAAAGCCAGATAATTGTTACAATATTCTATCCCCTAACCCTACCCATACACCTAAACCTGACACTCATAGATATCTTTTGGCATTTTTAAAAACACATTGTTTAGTATGTTTTTAAAGCCGTTTAAATTACAGGGACACTAGGGGTGTCCCTATAAACCACATTTATAGCAAAATACCCTCGTAATTACTAGTGTGTAACTAGTAAAAAAATGTCCTTGTAAACCACAAAAACCAACTCACACACACACACACACACAGCATCATTTTAATGAGATCTATCAGCACACTAATTCACTTTACATCAGAAGAAATCACAAGAGATGAAAAGACAGAAATAACACAATTATAAAAAGTGACAATAAACAGCAGTTAGGCGGTATGAGATGACCTGCCTCTTACCATATTCATGAACACGTTGGTTGTCATCTCGCCTTTCTTCTCATCCTGTGAGAGAGGAGAAAGTGACATTAACGCAGCAATAACCTATATCGAGCATGACATACTGTCAAAGTCAGTCCTTCCATAAGAAAGCAAATGTTCTATGCATGGCTCGAAGCCTCATGGCTGGAAAATAGGGGATTGAGTGCTATATTTCTCTAATGTTAGGGAAATGTTGCTGAAACGTCGGCTGCATGGCCCATTGTATGCAAGAAAAGCAGCTGTGCGACTGATCCCCAACAGAGTGCTGTGAATATCACAGAACATAAACCGTGTCAGTGATGAGACAGAGGGAAAGAAAGAAATACTTTGGAATAAGAGAATGAATAAAGAGAGAATAGTGAGGGTGTGCGTGTGTTTTATATGTCATACCAAGCTGATGAGTTGCACTAAAGTCATTCCCACTCTGACCATCACTCTCTCATTCCAGATACGTGCTGGCCGCACCTTCAAGTTGTAATCCTGAAACAAATCCTCCAGGAGCATCCGTTCACCCTCAGATGCACCTGAATACAAAAACACATTGACGTTTGAAGCTATATTAGTAAGGACCTCTCATAGATTAAATGGTTTTCAATTAATAAAATAATCATATTTACCATAACCTACCCCTACACCTCAATCTAAGTCTCACAGAAAGCAGCTGGCATCATTGTTTTAAGCAGAAATATTTGTATTTGTTAGGACATCTTTAGCAATTTGGCCCTCACAATATAGTCAAAGCTGTACATATGCAGACTGATCTGCATGTGAATTCAGTGACAGTAAGTCGAAAATTCTTAAGCTGAAATTGTCCTGTGCTTACTGAAATATGAATCACTACTCCCATTGGCCGAAGCTGGAAGTGTTGTTGAACGAATGGGCACATGTGAGCTCCAGTTTCTGGGTGAAATGTCCACAGAGTTATGCCAAAAGTGAGTTGTAAAGTGAATTTTTAGTTGTAAATGATGCAATACAGTCAGCAGGAATGCATATTTTTTTTAACCATATGCTATATGCCAAACCCCAACCATGAACCTAACCATTGGTGAAGTAATAAATGTCATCGTACAGGAAAAAATTCAACCACCAAATTGCATTCATCATTGATAACGTGAACACTAATACTTCCTGGTTTCCACGAAAAACAAGAACATGTGTCTGAGGCTGCCCGCACAACATGCAATCAGTAATGTCACAAGAAATGGTCAAGTCAAGTAATTTTTATTTGTATAGCGCTTTTCACAACACACAATGTTTCAAAGCAGCTTAACAGAAAATCATGCATTAACAGAAAATGAAACTGTAATATCTATAAAGTCTTAGAGTCATCATTGTGTAGTTTGATTAAATATGAGTGTAAATTGTGTATAAAAATAAATAATTAAATAATTAAATAATAATTGTATTTTAAGATAAGATTTTGTATGAACTGTAAGATTAATTACTGATGTCTTTGAAGTTCATCCTGGATTAACTGCAGTAATTCATATAGATGCATTGTCCTTTGTTAGTTGGCTGATGAAGGCTTTTGTTGGCAATTAATTGATAGTCTATGTATTCCATCATTCCAGTGTAGTCCATCATTAGACCAAGGTGATGCAGGCAGAGATCAGTGAGGTGCATCGCAGTTCAAATGGCAGGTCATTTCGTTGAGGTCTATCCTAAGTCCAAGGTTCAGGCAGTGGCATATGAAGTATTCCATGCCTTATGGTTGGAGTTGGCATCAGTTCATCCTCTGAAATCCATCATAATAGGGTGAATTGATGTCTGGCTGGCACCGGCTGCATTTAGTCATCATCATTCAGAGACATGTAGCAGTGGAGTCTGACACCAAGCAGGAACGGAGCTGGATCTGGCCGGCTCTGGTGACCTTGGTATATGAATCCCAATCCAATTTTCTGTAGAGTTATAGATCATTAAATTACACAACCCTAACTAAAGCAGCCTAATTGTGAGTTGATGGATAAATTAGGTTTATGCCTGGCTAAATAGATGAGTCTGTGTGAGTGTGTATGAGTGTGTCTCTGCGCCCGAACAGTGATAGGGGAGACTATTCCATAGTTTAGGAGCGAAACAGGAAAAGCATCCACCTCCTTTTGTGGATTTTTGATATTCTAGGAAATACTTGTCACGTTTATGTTTTGTTCATGTTTTTTCATGTCTTTTATTTTCAAGTTTAGTTCCTGTTCCTGTCATGTCATGTGATTTCCTGTTCCCTCATGTGATCTTGTCATGTGTTTCCCCTGTTCATGTGTCTTGTTTTCATTGGTTCATTGTTTGATTACTTTGTTATCAGTTCTAGTTTGTCACTGGTTTAAGTTTATTAGTCTTGTTATATTGTTTATAATTCTGTCTGTTCATTGGTTGTCTTGTTACCCATGTCTGTGTATTTAAGCCCTCATGTTTGCCATTATCTCTCGTCAGGTATTGCAAATGTAACTTTGTTGTTTTGTTTAAGTCAAGCCAAGTCTAGTTTCATGTCAAGTCAAGTAGTTTGTTCATGTTTAGTTCACGTTTATAGTTAGGGTTTTTTGGGATTCCACGTTTGTAAATAAACTGCACTTGGGTTCATCTTTACTTCATCGTCATCATCTTCGTCTGCCTGTTGACAACATTGTTACACTATTAACAGGCCAGAATTTTGCAATCATAATAAACGTGATGGAATATAGCATAGAAGAAGGTCACTTAAGTACTGCGGAGCTAGACCATTCAAAGCTTTGTACGTAGTTAACAAAATGTTAAAATGAATACGAAATTTAACAGGTAGCCAATGTAACGATGATAAAATCTGGCTATTATGATATATATCATATTTCTTGGTTCTAGTCAGCACTCTGTCTGCTGTATTTTGAACCATTTGCAGTATATTTATTGAACTTGCTGGACATCCTCACAGTAATGCATTACAATAATCTAGTCTTGAGGTCATGAATGCATGAATTCGTTTTTCAGAATCAGCAACAGAGAGCATGTGTCATGACTTAAGAATATTTCTGAGGTGGAAGAATGCCATTCTACAAATATTGGAAATTAGATTTTCAAAGGTGTTACATTTTGGTATAAAATATAACACCAAGTTCCCTATCTGTCACTCACTCGACGTTGTGTCGATGTAGTGACGCTAGGGGTCACTCTTGGGAGCCCCAAACACCTCTGCTTTTTGAAAAAAGGCCAATGGGAATTGGCGAGTGGAATTTGCATGCCAATCCCCCGGACATATGGTTATAAAAGGAGCTGGTATGCAACCACTCATTCAGATTTTCTCTTCGGAGCTGAGCGGTTGTGTTCAGCGAGCTGAATAACTCTGCCGATCCATTCACCTCGAAAAGCTGTTGGATTTATGGAGCATTACAGCGGCTTCTCTACACTCCCGTTGCACATCACAACTCGCCCGCCGTCTCCTCCTCTGGAGTCACCAGCACCTCAAGTCGCTACGAGCCACTCACATCCCGGGCGACCTCAACACCGCAGCAGGCGCGCTGTCACAACAGTTTACGCTCAGGGGAGAGTGGAGACTCCACCCCCAGGTGGTCCAGCTGATTTGGAGTCGATTCGATCGAGCACAGGTAGACCTGTTTGCTTCCCAGGAATCCTCCCACTGCCCGCTTTGGTACGCCCTGACTGAGGCACCCCTCGGTATAGACGCGCTGGCACACAGCTGGCCCCCGGGATTACGCAAATACGCGTTTCCCCCAGTGAGCCTACTTGCACAGACCCTGTGCAAGGTCAGGGAGGACGAGGAGCAGGTCGTCCTAGCAGCACCCTACTGGCCCACCCAGACGTGGTCTCGGACCTCACGCTCCTTGCAACAGCCCCCCCCCGGCGAATTCCCCTGAGGAAGGACCTTCTTTCTCAGGGACGGAGCACCATCTGGCACCTGCGACCAGACCTCTGGAATCTCCACATCTGACCCTTGGATGGGACGCGGAAGACCTAAGCAGTCTACCACCCACAGTGGTAGACACGATCACTCAGTTTAGGGCTCCCTCTACGAGGTGCCTGTATGCCTTGAAGTGGCATCTGTTCGCTAAGTGGTGTTCTTCCCGACGCGAAGACCTCCAGAGATGCGCAGTCAGATTGGTGCTTTCCTTCCTGCAGGAAAGGCTGGAGGAGCGGCTGTCCCCCTCCACCTTGAAGGTGTATGTAGCCGCCATTTCGGCACATTACGATGCAGTGGGTGGTAAGTATTTGGGGAAGCACAACTTGATCATCGGGTTCCTGAGAGGCACTAGGAGGTTGAATCCCTCCAGACCGTGCCTCATCCCCTCGTGGGACCTCTCCATAGTCCTTCGGGGTCTACTGGGAGCTCCCTTTGAGCCCCTGGAGTCAGTTGAGCTTAAGGCACTCTCTTTGAAGACTGCCCTCCTGACTGCGCTCACTTCCATCAAGAGGGTAGGGGACCTACAGGTGTTCTCTGTCAGCAAATCGTGCCTGGAGTTTGGTCCGGGTTACTCTCACATGATCCTGAGACCCCAACCGGGTTATGTGCCCAAGGTTCCCACGAGCCCTTTTAGGGATCAGGTAGTGAACCTGCAAGTGCTGCCCCAGGAGGAGGCAGACCCAGCCTTGTTGTTTCTGTGTCCGGTGCATGCTTTACGCATCTATTTGGATCGCACGCAGAGTTTAGAAGCTCCAAGCAGCTCTTTGTCTGCTTTGGTGGACAGCGGAAATGAAGCGATGTCTCCAAACAGAGAATCACCCACTGGGTCGTTGACGCCATCGTGATGGCATATCACGCTCAGGACGTGCTGCCCCACGTGGGGCTACGAGCCCACTCTACTAGGAGTGTAGCGGCCTACTGGGCCCTGACCAGTGGTGCCTCTTTGGCAGACATCTTCAGAGCAGCAATCTGGGCAACACCCAATACCTTAGCGAGGTTCTACAATCTCCTGGTTGAGCCGGTTTCGTCCCGTGTATTGTCAGGTACGAGCAGGTAAGTTCCGGGACAGCTGGCCGGGTGTACCGCTTGCGCATAGCACCTTTCCCCTCCCTTGAGGTGAAGACATGTGCTTTTGACTCCCAGTCATGTTCACAAGCTGTGATCCCTGGATGACTTTCCTCCTTAGTCCTGTGGCAGACGAGTTTGCGGAGAAACTCGCTGCTGGCCCAGTACGTGTGCTAATTAGGCCCTGTACTGGGGTAGGTGCTCCACATATGCTGGTTCCCCGTAGGTGACCCCATGTGATATCTTCCGCTAAATCGTTTCCCTGTCGGTAAACTGTGTCTTCCTTGGGCAGAGGCCAATCTGCCCCCGGTCGCCATGTTTGTAGAAACTCCTCCCCCCTCGGGTAGGACCTACCATGTGACTTCTCCACATGACATACTTCCGACAAGTCTTGGTAAGACCATGTGACGTATTTCCACTAAAAATACCCCCCCCCCTTCTCTGGGCAGGGTGTGGTCTCCACGGTGTCTTCCCCTTAGGAGTGACAGCCCCCCCAGACGTAGACATTTATGGCCCCCAGTCGGTTAACAAATTCCACTCTTTTTGGGGAGAAAAAAGAGGAAAAGAGGCAACGACTGGTCTAGCCTGTCCTTATTTGTTGGGCAGTCAACTTGTTCCCGAAGGACCGTTCGATGCTCATAAGAGTGTTGGGGGAGGTTACATGACGGCCTGGTGTGCTGGCTGTGAGGCACGCAGCGGTCTGCCCGTCTCGCACCGCCAGTCCACGTAACACAGTTCAGCTAGTTGTAGCATTTTGTATAGGGACCCCTAGTGTCACTACATCGACACAACGTCGAGTGAGTGACAGATAGGGAACGTCCTGGTTACTTTCGTAACCTCCGTTCCCTGATGGAGGGAACGAGACGTTGTGTCCCTGTTGCCACAACACTGAACTACCCGCTGAAATGGCCGGGACCTTGTCTCAGCTCCTCAGCACAAAACCTGAATGAGTGGTTGCATACCAGCTCCTTTTATACCCGTATGTCCGGGGGAGTGGCATACAAATTCCACTCGCCAAGTCCCATTGGCCTTTTTTCAAAAAGCAGAGGTGTTTGGGGCTCCCAAGAGTGACCCCTAGTGTCACTACATCAACATAACATCTCGTTCCCTCCATCAGGGAATGGAGGTTACGAAAGTAACCAGGACGTTCTTCACTGCAGAAGACGATGTAACAATACATCCATCAAGAGTCTTTTTATTTTATTTTAGCAGCTTATTTTTAGAGGTTTTTGGTCCAATAATTAATATCTCTGTTTTGTTGGAATTGAGTAGAAGGAAATTTCTGGCCATCCAATCTTTCATTTCATTGATACACTCTGCTAATTTGAAGAATTGTGAAATTTTGTCGGGTTTCAAAGAAATATAATGTTGGGTATTGTCGGCATAACAGTGGAAACTTATTCCACGATTCCTGATAATATCTCCCAGGGGAAGCATATATAAGAAGAAAAGCAGAGGCCATAAATCTGATCCCTTTTTTGGATTTTCTCCCCTTTTCTCCCAAATTTGGTATGCCCAATTCCCAATGCGCTCTATGTCCTCGTGTTGATGTAATGACTCACCTCAATCCGGGTGGTGGAGGACGAATCTCAGTTGCCACCACGTCTGAGACAGTCAATCCACACATCTTATCACGTGGCATGTTGAGTGCATTACCGCGGAGACCTAGCGTGTGTGGAGGCTCATGATATTCTCGCACAACTCACCACACGCCCCACCAAGAGCGAGAACCACATTAAAGTGACCACGAGGAGCTTAACCCAATGTGACTCTACCCACCCTAGCAACCGGGCCAACTGGTTGCTTAGGAAGCCGGACTGGAGTCACTCAGCACACCCTGGATTTGAAAGCACTCCATACATAACTTTTGTTTGATTTGACAATTCTTAGTTTACACAGACAAAGTGGTAGCAGTCTGCTAAATAAGACCTAAATTGTGCTAATGCATGTCCACAAATGCCAACATAATTCTCAAGCCTATTCAAGAGAATGTCATGATCTATGGTGTCAAAGGCAGCACTAAGATCTAAAAGCACTAGAAGAGAAATGCAGCTGTGATGAGATGATAAGAGCATGTAATATGTAACTCTAATAAGTGCAGTCTCTGTACTGTGATGCGGCCTAAATCCTGACTGAAATTGTTCATATATACTATTTCTCTGTAGAAATGAACAGTTGGGAGGACACTACCTTTTCTAGTATTTTCGACATAAACAGGAAATTTGAAATCGGTCTATAATTAGTCAGTTCTCCAGGATCAAGCTGTGGCTTCTTAATAAGCAGTTTGATAACTGCCATTTTAAAGTTTCTTGGGACATGTCCTAAGGATAGAGAGGAGTTAATAATATTAAGAACAAGGTTCTGAGATTACAGAGAATACCTCTTTTAAGAGCTTAGTTGGTATTGGATCTAACATACATGTTGTGGCATTTGATGTTTTGATAAGTTTTGTTAGCTCTTCATGAACTATGACAGTGAAGGATTGAAAATTATGAGACACTGTTTTCTGAGGTATTGTGACAAGCGACTTCATAATTCCAATTTTATTACTGATTATTTCAAATTTATCAGTAAAGAAATTCATGAAGTCATTACTGTTGTGCTGCGACAGAAGTTTCAGTCGCGGCTTTATTCCTAACCAATTTAGCCACAGTACTGAATACACGTACGATTGTTGTGGTTATTTTCTGCTAAAATATGCTGACCTGGCAGCTTTTAGTGCCTGTCTGTAGCTACAGACACTATCCTTCCATGCACAGCAAAATACCTCTAATTTTGTATTCTTCCACTTATACTCCATTTTCCAAGCTGCTCTCTTGAGAGCATGAGTGTGATCATTGTACCATGGTGTGGGGCTTTTTTCTTTAATTTTCTTTAATCGAAGGGGGGCAACAATATCAAGAGTGCTAGAGAAGACTGTATTTATATTTATGAATTTTTGGCTTACTGATTATTGTAGTGAGGTCCTTAAGATGGGCAAGGAGGAGGCGGGAACCATCTGAACAGTCAACATAAAACTTTAATAACAAACTGAACTCAAACATAAAATAAACAGTACAACAAAACATAGACGCACACACACAGACACGTGCATCTCTCTCTCTCTCTCACTGGCATCTCTGGCTCATTCCTATCTCCCTCCCGGCTGATTAGGACGATTCAGTGCCGAGCGTACGTCCTCACGGCCCGGCCACACCCTCCTTCTCATCACACTCCTCCACCACCTGATTCAGGCTGGGGAAACCTCCGGCTTGACATACTCCCCTTCTGCCAGCAGGTCTTCCCTGCCTTTTTGGACCATGGGAGAGATGAGGGGAGGGAAAGGGGAGAGGGAAAGAGTGAGGGGGAGAGACAGAGAGAGAGAGAGAGAGAGAGAGAGTGAGAGAGAGAGAGAGAGAGAGAGAAAGGAGAAGCAGAGAGAGAGAAAAAGTGGCTCGCCGGTCCCTGGACACGCTGTCTCCTGGTCCTCAGCCACTCCTCCGCCCCCTGGCGGACAACAGCTGCTCCTCCCCTGGCGGACAGCAACAGCTCCTTCACTTCCTGGTGGATGGCAGCGGTTCCTCCGGCTCCCGGCAGATGGCAGTGACTCCTCCGTCTCCTGGCAGATGGCAGCGGTGTGGACTCCACGACAGTGCATCCCTCCTCCTTCCTGGATTTCGGCACCAGTGTAATGAGGTTCTTATATTGGGCAAGGAGGAGTCGGGAACCAGCTGAACAGTCAACGTAAAACTTTAATAATAATCTGAACTCAAACATAATATAAAAAGAACAACGAAACAGACGCACACACAGACACGTGCGTCTCTCTCTCCCTCTCTCTCTCTCTCCCTCACTGGCATCTCTGGCTCATCCCTATCCCCCTCTTGACTGATTAGAACGATTTAGCACCAGGCATGCATCCTCACGGCCCGGCCACACCTTCCTCCTCATCATAAATGTATGAGATAAATTTGAAAGATTATTAGTGAAGCTATCCTTAGTGGTCGAAAGAATAGTTTTACCTGTATGATAATGTGGTGTAGATTGCGTAACATTAGCCAATTGCAGCATACAAGAGATGAGGTAATTATCGCTCTGCAGCAGAATTTCTATGGTATCAACATTAACTCCATATGACAGAATTAAATCTAGCATATGTTATGGCGATGAGGTTGTCCTGTCATGTTTTGTCTGACTCCAAGAGAGTTTAGAATATCGATAAATGCTAATCCCAATGTGTAATTTTAATTATCTATGTGAATGTTGAAGTCACCAACAATAAAAGCTCTATCCACAGTAACTACTAGATCTGATAGAAAATTTGCAAATTCACCATGGAAATCAGAATACGGCCTGGGTGATCTATATACTGTAGCAAGGGCAAAAGACAGCAGAGATTTTTTTATTTGTATCTGACGGTGTCACATTAAGCATTATTAGTTCAGAAGACATTAACTTATATCCTGTCCTGTGAATAACACCAAAAACTTCACTGTAAGTTGCAGCAACACCTCCTCCTTGACCCTTCAGACGAGGGTCATGTTTATAACAATAGCCTGGGGGATTAGATTCATTTAAACTAATATATTCATCTGGTTTAAGCCAGGTTTTAGTCAAACAGAGCACATCCAAACTAAGATCTGTAATAATTTCATTTACAATTAGTGCTTTGGTTGAAAGGGATCTAATGTTTAGTAGCCCTAACTTTATATGATGTTTATCTTCTATTTTTTTGTTTTTTTTAAAGTTTTACCTTAATAAAAAATGTTTCTAAATGATTTAGTGAGGGGTTTGTGTTTGGTAGTTCGGGGAACAGACACAGTCTTAATGTGATATCTAGGTCATACAGTCTCTATGTGTTGTAGTTTATGTGACCTGTGTGACGTCTCAAGGCAGCTAGCAGACATTTGGATCATCCAATTTTTCTGCTTCCTGACCTGGGCCCCGTTAGTCAAATACTATCACTGTTAAGACTATGAGCCAAATTACTAGAGAGGAGAGCAGCACCTTCCCTGGAGGGATGGAGTCCATCTCTCTTTAGCAGATTTGGTGTACCCCAAAAATGCTTCCACTTTTCTGTAAATCTTATGCTGTTTTCCAGATACCACTCAGACATCCAGCCATTCAGTGACACTAATCTACTATAAACCTCATCACCATGATGAGCCGGGAGGGGCCAGAGCATATTACAGTGTCTGACATTGTTCACACACATCTTTAACATTATCTCTAGTGATCTCCGACTGGCGAATCCAGACTTTATTAGTGCCAACATGAATACAATTTTTAGAAAATCTCTGTTTAGGATTAGCCAGCATTTGATCTGATGTCAGATGCCCGAGCCCCCGAAATGAATTTAACAATAGTGGCTGGAGTTTCTATTTCCACATTCCTTACAATAGAATCTCCTATAACAAGGGCAATTTCAACATGATTCTCAGTGGATGCATCGCTAAGTGGGGAGAATCGATTGGAAACCCTAACTGGAACAGGAGAGTGGTGTTGCTTTGCTGAGCGAGTATGCCACTGAGATATCATCAAAATGCCCTGCTGGGGGGTGCTCTACAGCTGGAACCAAAGTGTGTGTGTTGCTTGCTGTTCTACCCACATCCAAAACAGTATCTACTGGCTTCTCTTTCTCACTGACCTCCACTAGTGTTCGGATGCATGTCTGACTAATTCCTTACATTTATCACATGTAAATCCCTCACTGCTGATGGAAGAAGCTATAGTAAACAAGTGGCATGCAATGCAGGAAGCAATAACATGAGCGGATGCCAAGACTTACCAAATTTGTCCCCAAACTGCTTTTATTTACATTTTTTTTTTTTTTTTTTTTAACAGGTCATTAACTCCTTTTCTCTCTTAATAAAATAACTCCATCAGAGATATGCCCCTCTCTCTCTCTTGTCACTTGCAGTCATAAAAGCTTTGAGTTTTTTTTAAGAATGGGTCAACCATTAAGGTTCAACCATCATGTGGCGAAGTCATTAGCCTTAAGGCTCCTTTCTTTGTCTCCTTTTTACAAGGTCAGTTATGCTGTGCCGTTGTGAACATTGTATGCATTTTATCATCAAGAGCTGCAGTGCCTCACAGTTCACGAAAACACATAACTGACAAGTGATTGTGTCACACACCTGTTATTTTCTGTGACCACATGTATTCAGATAAACCTGAGTGTTCAATGAAATGCAAACCACATCAGTTTCTTTATGAAAATATAATCAATTCATATTTTTAAACAGCATCTGAAAGTGTTTCTTTTTAAGTTTGCTTATACACAGATATATTTAAGTCTCTTTTTTCATTGTGTTAAATTCAGAACCTGGTCTCATAGAATCACGTTACTATACTTACATTTTGGCAAAATTATTTTTACGTTTTTACATATCACTGCAGTTTCCTGGTGAAATAAACTCTACAGCCGTTACGACAACAATGCATTTTATTTACTTTCACACAAATCTTGGGTAAAAGGGCAAAAGATTGTTAGTTCATAAATACTTTTCACCCTGTTCCTAACACAATGTTATCTTATAACATCAAAACACTTTTACTATTGCAAATGACTTGTCAGGCGATACGTTTTAACATTTGCAGTACTGTACATACTACATTTACAAGCTTGCTCAAGCATTATCAAATTGATAGAGTGCAATTCTCACCTGATAGAGCATTGCACTTGTGATGCAAAGGACTGAGATATGAGTCCTGAAGAGCATGACATGTGAGCCAAAAGTGTTTCTTCAGTGAATTTTCTTGAGAAGAATTATCATTCTCCTTGTTTTTAAATGTTTTTAAATTCTGACCCTATAATTTGAAAGATGTTTGCAAATAAAATGTATTATTATCATTTTTACTATTTCTATTAATGCCGGCACAAATACTCTCTTTCCACAGATATTGTGATAACAAAAGTATTCGGGCACACAATTAGCACATTACACACATATCTGGATTACCTGTGTGAATTAGAAGCTGGCAGCTCCATAGAAACCAAAGCAGAATCTTCATTTTGACCACAATCTTCTTCCCTACTTCCACACTTTGGCCCCTTCACCTAACACAAGCTTTCACCACAGGAACCATGTACAAAAACACACCTTTACAAACTTTCACATACATGTACACTAACTCACATTTTTCAGCACTAGGTCTCTATCCTCTCTCTAACACATACACACAGCACAGTAAATTCCAGTACCGGTAACAGAGCCTTGTGTTTGGTGCAGTCTCAATCTGCCCACCAAACTCTGACATGGTCAGCACATCATTTTTCTCCTCCCTGATTTGGAGGGTGTTCTGATTTGTAGAATGCAGGTCTGTGATTGGTAGGGAGGCCAGATAATTATGGGAGTGATAAAGGAATGTTTTTAGACTTTGTGGCAGCCCTGGCAGGCACCTGCTGATGGTGTGTGTGTGTGTGTGCATAAAGACAGAGAGAGGATATCAGGCAGTGGGGATATTTTGGGGGAGAACAAAGGGAAGAGGTGGGCATGACTGTTCCTTCCCAGGGGCTGAGAGAGGACAGGAGTGAACATACTCACATATAAGCAAACACACACACACACACACATACACACACACACACACACACACACACACACACAAACACACACGTGTGTGCACATTACATGCTGCTGTGGGGACTTCCTATTCACACTTGTTCTTAATATAACCTAATTATTATTACTATAGACTAACCCTTACCCTAAATTTGTTGAATATTTAAATATAAATTAAAGTTAGTAATTTTGGCTGGGATATTCTCAGGACAGTTTTATCAGGTTTTTATTTTTCTGGGGACATTGTCAGTAACCATCTCCCCCTACAGGGATAGTCCACACAAAAATTAAAATTGTCATGGTCCCGGTGGGAATGTTTGGTTTTTCCTGTGTGCCTGTGTGTTTTAGTTTCCCACATGTGTTTTCCTTGCCACGTGGCCAGTGTGATTGGCATTTCCATGGAGAATACTGTATACTGGTGGTTCTCTGGCAGCCGGTATTATCCATCCCTCTTCCTTTCCGGCAGAGTCGGGATTCTTCTTCGTGGGGAAGAAAGACGGTTCTTTGCATCCCTGTATTGACCATTGGGGGTTGAATGACATCACGGTCAAGAATCGTTATCCCTTGGAGACGTATATTGCTGATTCTCTGAAAGCCGGTATTATCCATCCCTCTTCCTCACCGGCAGGGTCGGGATTCTTCTTCGTGGGGAATAAAGATGGTTCTTTGCATCCCTGTATAGTAGGGTTACCACCTGTCCTACATTTTCTGGGACAGTCCCGAAATTGGAAGCTTTGTCCTGCACATGTCATAAGCAGTGTCCTGCATTTCAATTTTGACTGTATTATTTTTTATTATTATTATTATTTCTGCATCATTTATTTCATCATCCTTTAAATTACAATTCCACAATAAAAAAAAAAGTTAATAAGAAAACAGTGAACATGCGCAGCGCAGCTGTTTTTGGTTCTGGCCAGAGCGGGAAAACACACACACACAAAAAAAGACTG
Organism: Myxocyprinus asiaticus; assembly: GCF_019703515.2. Classification (NCBI taxonomy): domain Eukaryota; kingdom Metazoa; phylum Chordata; class Actinopteri; order Cypriniformes; family Catostomidae; genus Myxocyprinus; species Myxocyprinus asiaticus. Next base: position 22,691,582 of record NC_059345.1, on the reverse strand, counting down.
CAACAGAAAAATGGATCTATCTGGAGCTCCCGAGAAGAAAAAGCATCTTTGTTCGTATAATAAAGAATGGGAGAAAATGCCACCCCTGGAGTTCGCTAGTTTGCTAGTTCGAATCCCAGGGCATGCTGAGTGACTCCAGCCAGGTCTCCTAAGCAACCAAATTGGCCCAGTTGCTAGGGAGGGTAGAGTCACATAGGGTAACCTCCTCGTGGTCCCTATAATGTGGTTTGTTCTCGGTGGGGTGCGTGATGAGTTGGGCACGGATGCCGCGGTGGGTGGCGTGAAGCCTCCACATGCGTTATGTCCACAAGATGTGCGGGTTGATGGTCTCAGATGCGGAGGCAACTGGGATTCATCCTCCACCACCCGGATTGAGGCGCACTTGGAATTGGGCATTCCAAATTGGGTGAAAAAGGGGAAAAATCCAAAAAAAAAAAAAAAAGAATGGGAGAAAAAATATACATGGTAAAAACCAGTTACAGGTGACCCTAACTGGACATGAACCAGCTGTATGATGAATTATGTTGCCACGCGTAAAGGAAATCGCAACAACAACAAATCCTGTTGCATCAAAGTGGACAGCTCTGCTGAAGCACGTCAGTGCCCCTAACATGACAGCTCTGGAATCTTTGGCTTTGAGCATTCCTGTCACCAATGCATTTGTGGAGAAGGTGTTTTCTCTGATGGCCGCTGCGTGGACAGAGACAAGGAACCGAGCAACTGTGGACCTCATAAAAAGTGAACTCCTGGTGAAAGTGAACTACAGCTACACCTGCCAGGAGTTCTACAGACACGTAATGAATGAGAAGGCCCTACTCAATGCTGTCAGATCAGACAAAAAATATAAATTCAAGATGCACTGAATCCGGTAAGAACGCATTTAATCTTTCTAGTCTTTCCTAATGGAATTTATGTGCTTATATGGAAATGTGCTTTTTAACGATTAGATTATTATTTTCACTTCATTATAGGTCCATGCTGTTAAAATTAGTTTGTATCATAGAACTTGTGCCAAACTGAGTGACGTTCGCAGCACCGGTCAGCGCCTTCATTAACATTTTATAAAGCCTACTATCGATTTAAAGCATGTTAACACCACAGCTAGGGCTGCACCTAATGATTATTATTTTATCGATTAATCTAACGATTATTTTTCCGATTAGTCGATTAATCTAACGACTAATTTGCCGATTATTCTAAAGATGTTTTATAATTATTACTTGATTAATATAACAATTAATTAACCCAAAATAAATATACAAAACTTGTCTCATTAATATTTCAATATTTTATGAAATCATCTTTTCTTAAACACAAACAAATGTACAAGAAACAAAATGTGCACTGCAGGGCATTATTCTGCAACAAAAAACAGTGTTACTATGAATGCAAACTTTAATACAGTGAAAAAGACACTCTATTAGCATAACATAAATATATATATATATAAATAAATAAAAATTTCCAACATTCTTTTGAATGTCCATGTACTAAAATAAAATATTTGATGCCATGAGTGTACCTTCATTTACTATTAGTATTATTTTGAATGGCCATGGAAAATGAAGCAATGTGATAACAATTTTACCTGGTCGCAAAAAGTAGTTCGTTAATTTATCTGATGAACTTTCACCTTTTGCTGACCCTTTATGCTTCGCAGAGCTAATGTGTGCTTCTAAATCACTTGCACCTTTATTAGCAACTGACACATAAGTGCCAGCTTTACATGTCATACATTCTGCTTCCCACAGATCTCGACCTGGACGAAAGCATGGGAATTTTTGTGCAAATCTTCTGTAAATTTGCACTTTCGTTTGGGCATTGTTTCCACTCAGCTGTCATTTGCTGCTACTGTCAAGCAACTGTTTAATGCCGAACATAACAATGCTTCGCGCGTTCGCGGAGAGATTGATAGGCAGGAATTTGGCCAATAGTTGCTGCAAGCCTCTTATAATTGACCAATTGGTGTGCGAGAAGGCGGGACTTACAAAGAGGGGTTAAAGCAATACAAATATGCGTGCATACACAATGAAGTATTAGACCAGATGCACATCATAATGCAACTAAAGCCGAATCCCGGACATTTTCGCAAATTTAGAAATCCCGGCCGGATGTTTCTTTTGGTCTTCGCAAGCACAGTCTGCGTTAGAAAAACTCAAAAGCTGCTTAGTTTTAGACCCCATTCTCATAAACCCAGATCAATCTCGTCAGTTCGTGGTGGTGGTTGATGCGTCGGAGGTGGGAGTTGGAGCTATTTTGTCCCAAAGATCTCTGTCTGATGGGAGGATGCACCCCTGCACCTTTTTCTCTCATTGCCTTACCCTGCGGAATGGAATTACAACATTGGGAACAGGGAATTACTGGTGTTCAGATTGGCAAAGGTGGAATGGGCCATTGGTTGGAGGGTTCGGGGTACCTTTTGTTGTTTGGACTGATCAGAAGAACCTTGAATACATCCGCACTATGAAACGTCCAAATTCCAGGCAGGCTCGCTGTGCACTCTTCTTTGGCAGATTTGATTTTACTATCTCGTATCGCCCCGGTTCCAAGGACGTTAAGTCAGACACTTTATCTTGCTCATTTGAAACCGAGAGAAGCTCGACCTCCCCAGATACCATTATTCCATCTGACAGGGGGGGTGACGGTTGTTTCTTGGGAGATCAAGTCCAGAGTCTGCTCGGCTTTGCGTGACATCACGAAGTGCCCTAGGGGTCTGCTGTTTGTTCCTGAATCAGTCCGAATGCAAATCCAGCAGTGGGGGCATTCTTCCAACCTAGCCTGCCACCCAGGAGCTACTCGTACCCATGCGTTAATTAAGAAATGGTTCTGGTGGCCGTCAATAGCGCAGGACACTCATCAGTTTGTTTCGGCCTGTCCGGTTTGCACTAGCATTAAGAATTCCAATTGACCCCCAGCAGGGCTTCTCCAGCTGCTGTCAGTCCCTTCGAGGCCCTGGTCCCATATTGCCATGGACTTTGTCACTGTTTTACCCCCATCCAATGGCAATACAGTCATCTTGACTGTAGTGGACCCGTTTTCGAGGGCGGCTCACTTTATTCCCCTCCACATATTACCTTCAGCGAGGAAGACAGCTGCAGTTGTTGTAGATCACTTCTTCCATGTTCATGACCTCCCGGCGGACGTGGTTTCCTCCTTCATGTGTCACGTTTGTCGCCAGATGGTTCAGTGTTTTTTCTGTCGATGCAGTCTCGCCACTCTGTTAGTCTCTGTCTGTGCTCTCACCTAATTTTTCTTGGATTATTACCCATTGAACATTCCTGTTTATGGACTATAGCTCACTTCTGTGGATTGCAGCTTCTCACTCACCATCTGCAGTTCCTCTCATCATTCTCTTCCACCCAGGTGTTTTCAAGTTGCCATCACTCTTCACAGTTCCATGCCAGAGATTCCATTCTGCAGCCTGTGCCGGTTCCATAATTTACTGCTATATTGCTTCTGTATTATCTGTGTTCCTTCAATAAATACTGAACTTTCATTCTCTCTGCATTTGAGTCTTACTCTGCTTTAAAACACCCTGACAAAAATTCTGTAATCATTTATTTACCTGTTGTTCCATATCCATATAACTTTGTATTTTTCCATGGACCACAAAAGGAAATTAAGCTGAATGTTAGCTTCAGTCACCATTTACTTTCATTGTATGGAGAAAAAAAAAATGCAATGAAAGTAAATGGTGACTAATAACATTTTCCTTGATCTCCTTTTGTGTTCCATTGAAGAATTACAGTCATACGGGTTTAGAACAACATGAGGGTGAATAAACGATGATCAATTTTCATTTTTGGGTGGACTATTCCTTTAAGGATAGCAAAACCTAACATACACACATGCACATGCATGCACGCAAACACACACACAGAGTAGAACAGAGTGCAAAACATGAAGGCATGACATTTTTTTTATCCTCTTTACATACCCATCTCTCTGTCTCTGGTCAATTTGTTTTGTCTGTCTTGTGGTAAAGGCATTTACTGCGGCTGCCTAGTGGCAACAGTGCTCTGCATCAGATAGTCTACACAAGATCTCAAACACACACACACACACACCAAGCATCTAACATTCTAGTACAGAAATTTGCACCGTTGACAATGATCAAATTTCTTATTGTGCCTTGCATATTTTGCAGTCTAAAAAGCTGAAATTCCTCGATAACATGCACATGTGCACCATGAGTAAAAGTAGTGTAATCATAATAATAACAATCAAAGTAACAGCTGCTTACTGATTTAGACCCCTGACCCCATAAACATGCTTGTGGCAGTGGGGGCGTGGTCAAGCATCTCTCCGGAGAGAGAGAAAGCGGTAAGGGCGCTTACACCTGAGCTAAATTATGTCTAACACCTGTCTCTAATTTCAGTGAGCACGGGGAGAGTGGCATAAATAGAGCGACACAGCACTTAGTTGGGGAGAGAGACTGGACACGGCAGAGCCAGAGCAAGGATTTTTTAGTAGTGAAAGTTTATTTGTGAAAGCAGTGTGTGTTAGTGTTTAGTTTAGTGCTTAAAGGTAAACTGTAAAGTGGTGTGGTGAAGAGGGAAAAATAAAGCCTCACCTTAAGAAGGAAAACTGCTTCTCGCTTCATCTTTTACAATGCTTTAGAAGTTTGTAAGCCAGGACATTGACAGTAAGCATGAACATGCTGTAAATAAGATTGAGACAAGAACACAAACCTGCCCAACAGCCAGGGTTGGGAGGGTTCCTTTTGAAATGTGTTCCACTACAGATTACAGAATACATGCTCTAAAATGTAATTTGTAACGTATTTCGTTAGATTACTCAAGGTCAGTAACATATTCTAAATACTTTGGATTACTTCTTCAGCACTGGTAGATTTTTTCACTTGTTTTGACTATAAAAACTCTGCCAGTACAGTACTGCTTACTTCATCTATGGTACACAGCCAGCATTATCCTGTACCACTAATTAACTGAATTTAATAAAGGTCTTATATAAAAATGCCAATGAATTTTGAGAATTGTGTCCCTCAGTGTCTGTAAAGATGGTCTTTGAAACATTCTTAAATCCATTCCAGTTTGGTCCATGCTGTCATTAAAGCAAAAGTGGCACATACCAAGTATTGACATTTTTCAATTCAACTTTTCACTTAAATTGTTATACTGATAATATAATTTTGAATGAAAAAAATAAATTACAAAAATAGAATAGAAAGTGAGTGAACCCCTCTGTACTTATCTGTGTAGTGCAGGGACAGGGGTGGAAGGATAATGAATAGTACTTATATACTTAACATTTATTATTATTATTATTATTATTTTTATTTTTTTGCTTTTAGAGTATTTAAGCATTTTTCATTTATTATATAGTTATCCACATTTTCCCATTGTTTTTATCACAAATAATAGCCTATTCTGCTTTTTGTGAGAGCCTATTCTCTCACAAAAAGCACCATGGTATACAATGTTTTTTTTTTTGTTTTTTTTTTCAAACTGTTTTGCTCCCTTGAAGGATACTGCTGAGGGAAGCGGATGCCACTTTAAAGCTCGTTCCAACGAAAGTGAGAAAATTAATATTTTCTGGAAGGTCCCTTCCACAAGACTGTTAACATAGGATACATTCATATAGTAATGACATGTTCCCTTCAGAGTACCCACTTAAAGGGCTCGGGCTTAGGATCTGCCCCCTTTATGCTGGAGCTGATAAAAGCACCTTCTTCAATGGTTCCGTGACTTACACTGAAATCTCACAATGACACAATATGACTGTTATTGTGAGATTATTAAGAGATTTTAATTTTGTTTTATCTAATTATTAATCACATTTATTTTATTTTTATTATTATTAAAATTTCTCCACTTTTTTTGGACGATCAGAAGGGCACCTTTAGATTTGTGAATGAAAGGGGCAGGGGTTCATGCATACCCCTGCTGCCCACCTTCTGTGCATGCTACTGGGCAATAATGTTGAGGCCAGTAGAGGAGGTTTGTTGGATATTCTGTGGCCCCTCTATGCCATTGATTTTCACCCTCCCTCTCTGAAACTCATTCAAAGAACAACATAAAAAAGCTCAACCAATATATGGCTTTCTCTCACACAGCTCATTTTGTAATGAGATATTTCAGGGTGTGTACAGTATCTTGGTGGTGTGTTTTTCTATGTGCATGGTTTTGTGCAATTGTAGTCTTCATTCAGTCTGTTGGTGAATCTAGGTTGGTGGATTATTATGACTGTCAAATAATGGGAATATCTAACACATACAAACATAACAAAAACACTGTGAAAGACATGCATGAATAGGACATTATGTTGACTTTCTGTTCAAGGTGCACTACTGTAAGTATGCTTTTTAGTGAATGTTATAACCAATACAACAGTGGTCCTGGATGGCAGGCTAAAACTTTTGGACACTTGTTGTTGACATGGATGCTGTCTTGATTTAATGTGATTTTATTTAAACACTCATACAGTGTACATCAAAATACTCTTTATGGCTGTTTAAAACAGCTGTTTAAAAACTCTCTTCAGGAGGCAGATTTCAAGGAGACACTATTTTTTTATTCATCACAAATAACTTTTTCATTTTAAAAAATCAACATGACTAGAACAGCCTTCACACGATTAAGAGCACGCATCACACTGAGTATCAAAACAACTTCTTACAAATTATGCATAAATAAATGTAGGTCTGCACAGGAGTACAGAATTGAGAATTAGATTTACATAATAATAATGTGAATAAAAAAACGATTTAAAACTGAAAAAAAAAAAAAAAAAAAAAAACTGTTTGTGATATAATACTGTAATGTTAGTGAATGTCATCACACATAAATCTGTCCGTGTTCATACACACACAAACACACAATGTCAGAAACTTTCTCTGTAAAGTCATTTGCAATTTTGTATGGGGGAACTTAAGAATTATCACCAAACCTCAACAATAACTTGCATGGTGAAACACACTATTAATTACCTATTATTATGTTTTCTGTCCTTAAAAGAGGAACTAAATACACTACATTTTGAAATGAAAAATATATATAGAGGCAAATTTCAACAAATTAAAAAACTGAGATTAATATATAGATTATTTTAACCTACCCCTAATTATATAAGATCACACTGAACCCAGTCAGGAAAGCTGTTTTGATGCATTGATTCATTACTTTAACAACTGAAATGTCTTTTAATGAACAAATTACTTCACCTGTACTCAAACAGTAAAAGACCATAAACATGCAGACTGTGTATTACACATTTGAGCCAATACTTCTGAAGTGAAAAGTCCAAGGTTTAAGAAATGACCATCGGGTTTAGGGGCTCATAAAGGGGTCAGTAGGCGTCGCATTGAAGCTGGCATCAGCAAAAATGGCCAGTGTCCCAACGGTGGTAAAAACCACAAAAATCCAGAGGAAGAGTCGGTCAACCACCATGGCAACATACTGCCAGTCCTCCTTTAACTGAGAGGCATATGAGTTTGAAGATAGAGGAGGAAAAGGAAGCAAAAGAGAAGAAAAAAGAGCAAAGGATTTATGGAGCTCTGACACATAACAAGAAACAGAAAGAATAACCTATAATTCTGGCACAGTTTGTTATTGTTATCATTATAAATCTCTTACAGCCTCGTAATCTTTTTCAGCCTGCAGCTGCCCTGCAATGTAGGTGATGGCCTCCACTGCTGCCTTGAGTTCTGGAGGAAGGGTGAGGTAGTGACTTGGGCCTTCAATGAACTTCCTCAGGTCAGTGCATTGACCATCAGGCTGGTACCTGCACCACAGGGCATGTATGAGGAATATTATTGTTGATTACAACACTGAGAGTAGTTCCTTTGACAAATCTGTAGTCTAATCTATCTATCTATCTATCTATCTATCTATCCATCCATCCATCCATCCATCCATCCATCCATCCATCGCTGCCTGCCTGCCTGCCTGTCTGTCTATATTCTTTGTGCAAAAGCATGTGGTAATACTTACTCAATGTCGTCATACTTCACACTAAGTTTCCATTTCCAAAGTTTAAGAGTTGACCTCGGTAAATTTCTTGGATTATATCAGGATGCTATGAACCCAGGCTGAAACCACAGGTAGCCAGTCTAAATCCATGGTGGGTAGCATTTCTTTGTCCTTCAGTAAAGGATATGAACGTTTAAAGCCTAAGAATGCATTGGGCTGTGCGCCCTTCCTGCTGTGTGAGTGTGTGTGTGTGTGTGCTCCATCTACAGACTTAATCCTAAATCAGAAAAAAGGCAGCTTTCTCAAACTCTTGTGTCATGGTTACCCATCCTTATTTTGTTGGTTTCCTAGTTCATTCATTTCCTCCCTCCCTCACTCACTCACTCACTCACTCACTCACTCACTCACATCATTTCTTCTTTGAATTGCTGATAGAGTTGGCACTCATCCATGAAATCCTTCCAGTATGCTGATGATATGCTTATCAAAGCTGATGTGCTGCATCCCCCTTTTGTGAATCTGTTCACTAACATCTGTTTCATTGTGAATCCTCTTTCTGTCTTTCTCTCTCATTGCCCCCTTTCTCTCTCATAATCCATCTTCCAGATGCTGTACCCCCCCATCCCACCACAAGGGGACAGTGTGACTCTTCATTTTTCACAGCTCCCATCTCTGTTTGAGGATTCAGGTCCTAGTACAAGAACTCATTGCAGGTAGTCTGTAGCTCCCCAGTGAGCTTCAGTGACCTGAGTGGAACCCCATTAGACTGAGACATACATTAATGCAAGGCTGAGAGCACAGCGAATTTGGAAAAGAGAGCAAAGAAAAGCTTTAGCTCAGCTGTGCAGACACGCTGCTTCAGCAGATGAGGGTGTTAAAGAATGTGCACACATTGAGGACCTGAAGCACCACTTTTATGACCCTTGCTTACTGTATATAAACAAATGCAAGAACTCATTAAAAGTTTTAAAATCTTGTTTCAACACTTTAGAGCCATTAGTCAAATCAGAAGGATGATGTATAGTGTAACCCAGCTGAATATTTATCATTATTATTTTTTCCTCTACTGTATACATAATGTCCCCCCCGTTTAATGTTGTTGAACGAAATTGCTCTAGATTAAACTGAATGTTTTGACCAGTCATTTAATTAAATTGTCATATTTACTAATAAGAAAACAATATTAGAGTGTGTTTCTTTAAGAAGCCTACAGAGATACTCCATTTGCGACAGTGTTGTGCAACCTGTTGTGTTTTGAATGGACTATCTGAGAAATTTGCACATTTTTACTGGACAGAGTGTTCATCTCGTCGTTGTGATAATGACATGCATGTCGGACATTTTGTGCCTTGTGGAAAATCAGCGAGTGCGTCACGTCAAAGTCGAACTATGCTTTAAAAATATAACTACACAGGATTTCATTCACAAGGGTGAGCATGCCTAATCTTGGACTGTTGTCTCATCTCTGAATACCATAATCATTGTGGTCGGGAGTTATGCTGACAGTGTGCGCTTCACGGGTTGGAATCATCATGGCCCGGGTGTCATACGGACGGCCTCCACTCATCGCTGAACAAACATCGGTTCTCTTAGATCCTTACGGACTTCAATGTCTTCAGAACCACCAACGGCATTGTCTCTGGAACATTTAAGCAGTGGCAGGCCGTGCATTTAAAGTCTAGGCTTTCGGTGTGATTCATGCCATTAAGAAAACACCCTATGCCTTTGGGCATCATACATTATGTCGCAGCTAACTAGTAATACCAACTGACATTTTAAAAACACGTCCACGCACGAAAGCCAGAACTTGAAATGACACTTAATGCTCAAGCAAGCCTAATTTTAAATGCAGCATGACTGTTTTGTGAAATGAACATCTCCCGAATAGACATTCAAAAATCATAATTTTTCATATGAATCTACCAAGGAGGTCTATAATACCTGGAAAAATCTATCTAATAATATTTGCGATTTAAATGTTGCTTGCAATAAATTTCGTTTCGTCAGAGTACACGGTTATGCTGCGTTCCATTCAAGTTGGATGTGGGATATTCCTACTTTATATCTCCGACCATAAATGCATTCCATTCCCCGATATTCAGAACTGAAATGCTCCCGTTAGCTTAGCAGGGGTTTGACTCTCATTAGAGATGTCTCCTAGCAACCCAACTGAGTAAACAATGCTGCAGCTACCATTTGTGCTTCAGGTGTACGATTATCAAAAGAGATTATAATTTACCATGTTTTATAAACCTGTTTCTGCAGGCGTTTGTTAAACCAGCTTTAATATCATGTAATGTGGAAACTAACTCATTTATCGATATTACTTAATAAAGTGAATGTTTATCACTTACTTTGTATATCTCCCTGAGTGTCAACATATTTGTGTGACACCATGCACCTGCATCTCGGCGAAATCGGAGTTGAGAATTTCTGCACGAGCCTACAAGTTGTAATTCTGACTTAAAGATGCATTCCATTGCACTTTTCCTAGTAGGAAGTTGTAAAATCGGACTTTCCGAGTTGAATGGAATGCAGCATTACTTTTCAAAACTTGATCCGACACTGAATGCTCAAGCAGCCTAATTTACACTTAGAAAACTCCTGATGTTGCTATAACAATGCAAAAAGCACTTACCAATTTACTTGAAGTGAAAATCAGCCCTCTTTTCCTGCTTAATAAACTAAGCAATCACACGGTCATGCAGAACATCTCGTGTTTTTAAATCCATAAGGATCTCTTTCTCAGTGGTGATGTGGCAGTGACAGCCTACTCTTCAGCAAGATCTCGTGCTATTTGCTCTTGAATTACATACATCACTTAAAGCGATTTGAATTACATACATCACTTGCATCACTCAAGGCCAGCTAGAAGGCCTCGACTGGGACATATCCTAAAGATCACACCCACCTAGAACAAATAAATAAATCTGATTGGCTGATGAATCTGACAATCTGACTTTAGTTGCTCATTCATTTGCACTGTTGAGGGATTCTGTAAAAATTCTGAAGGCCTGAGGGGGTGGAGCTGCTTTGGGCATGCGATTTGTGAAACAGTTTTCACACTTTGCTTGTAAGCATCAAGGAATAAATTCTGACTGGATAAACTTTTCATCTTTCTCTATTTGTTTGTAGATTAATTAAGAGTGGAAAGCGATTAAAAATACACAGGCAAAAAGGTGATTGAGAAATATTTATTTGTTTGACATGTTAGGCCAGCAGAGAAGGCTTTGCTGGCCCTGAGAAATCGCCAATGCATTTATGTATCCATTTACACACACAGAGAGCTCTCTATAAACAATTTTCTGGGTACCCATTTTTTTTTTCTTCTTTAAAGTGAAATTTGAATCACTTTATTTCTCTTCACTGACAATTTGGACAGTGATATTTGAAACGGATATTTGACTTATATCTGAGAAAATGTTTCAATGTTGACTGATCTAAATTTTGATTAAGTGAACTAAAGGAGTTTTTTTCCCCTCATGTGAGATTGTAAATTGCCTTTAATCACATAAGTGGTTATTTGAGAGTTTGCTCAACACATTTGAAAAAAGTTTCTATTCAGTTGTTGTTTTATTGAATTGAGAAGTTATTGTGTTTTTTTTTTTTTTTTTATTATTTTCTTTCTTTGGCTCATTGAAAACAAGAGACAAAACAAGACACCCCAGGTTCATTAACAATATTTTGGACATAGGTAGTATACAGCTACCAGGCCCTGAATTAAGTATCTTTCTAAGTTTAATACTTGAGTCATTTTGAGTTATTGTATTACTTAAGAAAGAGGTTACATATAAATCTTTTTTTTTTTTTTTTAATTGCCACCCGATCAAGGACGTAAGCATGTCTTAGTTTAACCTGCATCAGCCAAGTAAGCATTATATCAAAGGATAGTGAGAATAGGACATCATGGAACTTTGTGAACGATATAGTTTTGACCCAGTGTGTTCTGTTATACTCAAAAGAGTGTAGGACACTGTTGACTTCGAACATGTGCACCATGCTCATTTAGATGATGTTGTTAAGGTACAGTGCCTCAGTGAGCATCCTAATGCAGTGTTGTGTCAATTTGACTGCAGTGTAACTCCAGTGCATTGCAAGATGAGCATTCTAATGGAAGTGGTTCCCACTGGAAGGTTTTGCATATCGAAGAGTACTGTCCAGATAGCAAAGTTGAAACACAGTCTTGTGAAAAACAGGTAGCTCGTGTGCTTTAGGACATGACCACCATTTTCAGAGAACAGATTGATAAGTTGGCTAACAGGTACAATGTAGACCCCATGGCTTTGAGCCAGGGGGTGGTGACCCCAATCTGTGAAAAGGGTGATTGTATTAAGAGACCTGTAACATCAACCTCTGCTCATGGCCAAACTGTTAAGGCATCCCCTGATTGTGTGTGGTTTGCTACTGATAACAAGACACACCCTTCAGGGCCTGCTGATGTTTCCGAGACATACCCCTCACTTTCAGTTACTGTACCTGTGCCAACAGATGCTCACCGTGTAATTGTAGAGCATATTATGAAGCAGAAGTCGCAAGCATATGCACCTATTGCACGTGACTTAAGGCCGTTTTCAGGAAATTCTCCAAAGTCTTCAATTGAGGTAGACTATAATGTGTGGCGACTCTGTATGAAACAGGTGTTGAATGATTCTAGTCTCAGTGAAGGTCAGCAACGTTGTGTGCTGTTAGATAGCTTGCATTCCCCAGCATTAAAGGTTGCCTTGAGTAATGGCCCGCTAGCACCTCCTAGTGCCTATTTACAGGAGCTGGACAATGCATATGGGAGTGTTACAGGGGATGAAGTTCTTGGAAACACATCAATTTTGTTTGTTCAATTTTGATTGAGTGTTGTGCACTGAAGGAACAATATTGAGTTTTTTTTTTCCCTTGTGAGGTTGTAAATTGCCTTTAATCACATTAGTGGTTATTTGAGTGTTTTGCTCAACACATTTGAAAAAAAAGTTTCTATTCAGTTGTTGTTTTATTGAACTGAATATTTATTGTGTTTTTTTTACTTTTCTTTCTTTGGCTCGTTGAAAACAAGAGACAAAATAAAACACTCCAGGTCCATTAACAATATTTTGGACATAGGTAGTATACAGCTAGCAGGCCCTGAATAAAACCTCTTTCTAAGTTTAATACTTTAGTCATTTTGAGTTATTGTATTACTTAAGAAAGAGGTTACATGTAGCATATAAGCTTCAGACGGTACCGCATTCACTGTTTTATGTATATTGGATGCAAAAGCTTAAATTCCAGAATATCAAGCCCTAGTATGATTCCTGTACCTGTATGTGATCATTCTATGCAACTTCCAGGGCTCAGCGTACACAGTTTTTGATCAGTCTGCCAAGGAAAAAGTTTTTGTTTATAAGGCACCAGACCTCTTCAGTGTGATTCAGAGCATGAACTATTCACTGGATTTGCCAAAGTTTTCATGGCTCGTGGCCTCAAATCTTTAAAAGATATTCTAAGTTTGAGGCACCCAAAGGTTTTAAGGCAAGTAAAGGCTGGAATACACTACATGACTTTCACATCCTGAAACTCACCCTCCCGTTCCAGGAGACGTATGATAGGTGTAAACAAACATGGATGTAATGGGAGTACTGCCGTTGTTGTTGCTGCTGCTCTGCTCTGGATTGGAAGACGCAGCCAGTATGGCCTCTCTATAGACTGATACACAAGTTAGAGGTGAGTGGCGTTAATATTGTAAGCTGTACTTTAAGTGCTCATTCAGCATCTTCATTGCTTGAGCTTTGTGGACTGGCATGCTCTTTTACAGTTGGCTACTCATGGCCTGACTTTTAATGACGACTCTTCCCTAAATCTTGGCTTAATGGACATACAATAATTTTCTCTGGGTTTACAGCAGCAAAAAATACATTATTTAAACTTTGGCTGGGTACAAATACATTAAGGCTTTGGTTAAGTAAGATGCAGTATATAGTTAATTTAGAACGCTCTGTGGCCAGGCTAAATAAAACCAGTCCCAGAACAGTGTGGTCCTGGTCAGAGGTTTCAAGTGTTATCCGTGACAACCTCACAAAACAAGAAGACGTGATTTCATACATGTAGCATTTATATGTAGTGTTGACAGTATTAGTTATTTTGTTAATGTGTTGTACTTGTTGTGTCTTTGTGTTTGTTTTTTGAAAGTTAATAAAAAAAAAGATTTGAGTTGTGGAGCATTATACACCACTCGATTTCCTCTACTGTCATCTCTAAAATATCAAAAATGTTTGATACTGTAGATAGACTAGATGGAATCGTTGTCTGAGGATTACAAATTTGAAGTCTGTGCCTATCATTGACTTTGCAATTCTCTTTTAAATCTGTTACCAAATCTCTGGGCAAAAATCCATGTTAAAGTCAGGTAGTGTAATCCAGCTTGTATATTCTGCTTTGTTTGCTAAATTAATAATCTGTATTTATTACCTGTAGATGGACAGAAGTGCTGACCTCAAAGCCTATTTTTTCCATTAATTTCTTTGATGTCATCTGTACAACTGTTTACTGAGATTGCTGTGCCATTATTTGAATATCACTTTGCTGCACGCTGGTCTTTTATTGTGGCTTGACGATTTCAGATTTACAGTACGCACCCCAATTGTGATGGGTTGTTTTGTATGTCACATGTTATTTACATGCTATGTTTTACATATATTTGCCAGAATAAGCTACAATGTGGCCCAGACCGAATCCTGAAGTTAAAAGTTCGGAAACACAAGACTAGTTGTGCAGTACTTTTATGACACAGACTGGTCAACGACATTATCTCCCACAGTCTATGAGATCTGCTTTCCTATTATCCCTTTTTCACTCACTCCCTCCCTCCCTCCTCACCCAGTACGATGGCAGACACAGAAGACTAATCAGGAAAGACTAATTTGACTAAGACATGGTGGCAATGGTGCCAAAACATGCTATAAAACCAATTAAAAGGCAAGATAGTGCTGCCTCAATGAATCGCTCTAAGAGAGTCTCACTTCTTGTTCAATATATCTGTCTCCCAGCCACTCCTTTTTCACAGCTCTATGTTTTTTTTTTCTCAAGTCAAGTCAAATTTTTTGGTATAGCGCTTTTCACAACAGGCATTGTTTCAAAGCAGCTGTACATGAAATTATTCTATAAAAGAAAAGAAATGAAAATAATGCCAATATTAGTTATTTATGTTTTGAACTATTAGTGGTTAAAATTAGTAAACTAAGTAAGAGTTGTGGGTCAATGATTAAACAAAATGATTTTATATTAACTATAAGTTTTAGTGTTAAAGTCCTTAAAGTCATCCCCCATCCTCTCACACTATCATGTGTCTATATCTCACTTGCCTCTCTTGAGTCCTGATGTAGGCCATGTCTAATGTGTCAAAGATGATTTGTGCTGATCCTTATTATTTTAGTTATGACTTCTTACTTTTTCCATCTCCTCTCACCTGCCCCCACACCCAAAATACACACAGCTCTGTGAGAGTGTAATTCCCTGGATGAGGTGATCTCAAGTGTAAAAGAAATTGAGAAAAGGATTCATCACACCCTAAGGCATTCAAACAGACAGACAGACACACACACACACACGGATGTAAGTTATTTGAGGCCGAATTACAGAGCATTTGGAGAATTATCATAATGAATCATTACTTCCATAATATTCTACTCTATTCTATTCTACTTTTATATGCTAAAGTGTTGACACTGTTATCTCAGTAATCCAGCCTTTTCATTCATCTTCTTATATCCTGCTCTAACTGAACCCTATCCCTTAACCTATGACCCTAATGAACTGTGACATTCAGATAACCCAAGGAGCTTACCTGTTTGGTTTAGGGAAGAGGAAGCTGGTGTTATTGGGCTTGCGGATGAAGTACTCATCTGCCACTCTGCTGATGGCTTGGATGTTCTCCTTTTTGGGAGGTTTCTCAAGAAACAGAAGAGTCTCCACTTTAGGTCTAAGTAGCCCCAGGTACGGAGGCAACATATGGATAAAGATCTAGGAAAAATGGCAATTTAGAATTATAATCATTAGAATTTTCTAAATGATTCTACAATTATAGTTTATATACCATCTAAACAGACTAGCAGCATATGAATTTTAAAAGTTCAAGAGTTCAAGTTGGATTACAGAATGAACAGATTTAAAAATACTTGGCTATACTTTGAAAATCGCTATAAACAAAAACTGGGCATCTCAAACACCAAATGACTGGGGATCACATGCTACCCAATTTTCAAGTCAAGTCGATCCAATCACAAACTCACGCAAAAACACACACCCTCCCATTCTAGCAGCCACAAGACAGATGTAAGCAAACATGGATAAGGAAACAGCTGCTGTTGTTCTTGTTGCTACTCTCTGTTCTGAGACGCGAAAGAAAGGTGAGTCAAGTTCTTAGGTGGCCTCTATAAAATGCAATGTGAGTTGAGGTGAGTGATGCTAAAAGTTAAACTCCACTTGAGTGCTTGTTCATCATCTCCATTTCTCGAGCTTCATGGCCACGCATGCTCGATATCTACTGGATACTCACCATATGACTTTAAATTTGAGTCATACAGCATCATACACTATTAGACTTTCTCTGGTCATGGATAGTTGGCTCAAAAAAATCAAACATGTTTGATATCCTCTGACTAGACGAAATCATAGTCTGAAGGTAAGAAATTGGAGTCAGTAGCCATCATATACTATGCGATTATCTGTGAAATCTGTTAACTCTATCTTCACCTGGAGCTTCTATTTTGACGGAACAATGATAGTGCACTGCAGTTTCAAACTGTATTTGACAGATTACAATGTTCCTCATTACAAATTTGGTGAAACGCTGTCACCTTCTACATTTCTGTGATACTGTGTTGCATTTTTAGATTTGTATAATAACTTTAAGCGGGTTCAAATGTTTAGAATTGTGCAAATGGGTAAGCCTGCAGCAATTTCACAATGCACGTGAACTGCTCCGAGATTGGAAACTGCATCACCGCACGTGAACACAACACAACGCATCACCCGTCACCCCTTGAGCATTTTGCTTAGCTTTCCTTCCAGCACTGTGTGGTTTGCCTGATGTTTAACATCACTACTGTGGTAGGCCAGGCTTTTAAGTGTTACTGAGTTCATTTATTTGTTCATACTTTTTAAGAATGTACCAAATTGTTGATTTGCCCACTCCTAAGATTTCTGCAATCTCTCTGATGGATTTAAAAAAAAGCCTAATAATGCATTGACAGCTCTTTGGACAGCTTCCAAATGCAAATTTCAAATTTGGAATCAGCTCCAGACCTTTTAACTGTCTAATTTTTTAATGAAATATCCTGGGAACAACCCACACCTGGCCATAAAACAGCTGCTCAGTCGACTGTCCAATTACATTTGAGTCCCTGAAAATGGGGGTCTATGAATAAAAACTGCTGTAATTCCTAAACCGTTCGCCCAATTTGGATTTTAAATTAAAATTAAAGCTGATAGTCTGTACTTCAATCACATATTGATTACTTCATTTCAAATCCATTGAAAGTGTCTCAGTGTCCAAATACTTATGGAGGGCACTGTACATCTCATTAGACTGAGACATGGGAAAAGAGAGAAAGCCTCAGATCGGCGCTGCAGACACTCTGCCTAGCCAAGGAGTATATTAGTTGACATGTAGTGTAAATAAACAAATCAGATTAGTATTCAACAACACATTAATTAAGAGCCAAATAATCAAAGTAAGAAGGACATTGTGTAGTAGTCTTAGCCTCAGATTGCATGACTCACTAACCGCCTGATGCATACTGCACACAAAAATGGAAAGAGCTTTTCCAGAATGGCAAGCTTCAATCTGATTGGATGAGGTTTTATCAGTTTACTGGGGAAAACGTATTTTGCCAAACCAATAGTTCCAACTCTAAATTCTGATTGGATGAGCTACATTGAAAGGCATTATAAAATAGTCGATATAGACTTGTA
The DNA here is from genome assembly GCF_019703515.2 of Myxocyprinus asiaticus. Classification (NCBI taxonomy): domain Eukaryota; kingdom Metazoa; phylum Chordata; class Actinopteri; order Cypriniformes; family Catostomidae; genus Myxocyprinus; species Myxocyprinus asiaticus. The sequence goes on along the minus strand of NC_059345.1, from coordinate 22,673,712 downwards.
GCAACGAATTAAAATACATCTTTAACTTACACCTACATGAACAAAATATCAGTTTCTATTTCATCATATTATTAGTGCTACAGTGCCTCTTCAAACTGAAAGCTGTGGAACAAACAGTCAGCTAAAGATGGCTGAGACCTTGCTTCCTCTACATGACTTCACAAAGTGTCTAAAAGAAAGAGACAGATTGCACTTGCCCAGCACAAACTCTCTCAGCCGTGCTGTCTCTTTTCACACAGCCTCCCTGTTTTGAGTTAATATCCTACAGAACTGATTCTGATTAAAGAATGCATTTTTTTTTTTTTTACTATAATCTTTAGAAACATAATTTCCTTTACTGAGAATGTATAAGTATGGCTGCTGCGTTGCGAGCTCCGACACAACATAGTAGTGTTTTGTCTGTTTTGTTCACAATTCTTATGATTTTTGTCTTGGATGTTGTCTGCCTTATTGTCTACGACAGACAAACACTTTTGGCTACACCTGCACTGTAGAGAGCATCCTGACTGGTTGCATCTCCGCCTGGTACGGCAATAGCACCGCCCACAACCGCAAAGTACTGCAAAGGGTGGTGCGAACTGCCAGACACATCATCGGAGGTGAGCTTCCCTTCCTCCAGGAAATATATACAAGGCGGTGTGTGTGAAAAAAACTCGGAGGATCATCAGAGACTCCAGCCACCCGAGCCATGGGCTGTTCTCACTGCTACCATCAGGTAGGCGGTATCGCAGCATCAGGACCTGCACCAGCCGTCTCCATGATAGCTTCTTCCCCCAAGCAATCAGACTTTTGAACTCTTGATCTCCCACGATCAAAATACATCAGCACTGCACTTTATTACCCTTAATCTTATATCTCACACCGGACTGTCATAAATTATATTATTATTATATTATATTCTCTCTTAACAACTGACTATCAACCGACAGCCTGAATGTCAATACAGTACAATACTGTACATTCTATATATACTATATATACATTTTTATATATTTTGTTATTGTTTTTTTATTGAATAATGTGTATCTATATAGTGCGTATTGTATACTGTACAGTGTATATTATTATTTGTATATTGTTGAGTGTAATTATGTGTATATCAGATGTTTAAATTGTGCTGTGTTAATTTGATGTTATTGTAAATTGGTACTGTCTCATCACTGTCACAACTGCTATGTTGATCGGAACTGCACCCAAGAATTTCACACACCATTGCACTTGTGTATATGGCTGTGTGACAATAAAGTGATTTGATATATTTTTGATTTGTATAGGATCTTTCCACTGGCTTGATTGCTGGATTAATTACTGGTAAGACAATCATAAGAGCTCATGACTGTGTGAAGCATAAAAATTATTATATAACACATAAGTATGAAAATACACACACATGGACAATGAGACATATTCAAAATAATTTACGTTCAACCGAATGATCCTCCTATTAGTCCAGATATTCTAATAATCCTGTGCACATCACAAGATTCCTACTCTTTCTTAGCACAGATATCACAAACTGTCCCTCATTTACTCTTTCCCATTTCTTGGTGCCACAGATTCCTATTTTGCTCCATCATCACTAATATCTAAGAGGTTCTGGAACATTTAAAATATGCTAATTTGCACTAACTCTATTTTTGTGTTTTCTAAGGACCACAGTGGTGTAACATATAGGAAGTATCTCACCATGGCTGTTATAATTTACACAATGTAGAGCACACAGCTATTGCTAAAGGTTAATAGTGTAATATACTGTAGTAGGCTTTTATTTGGAAAGATCCTGTTTTATTTTGGTGCTCAGTCTTTTCCCTAAACTGAATTGTTGTCCCATTTTTATTGGCTTAGAATCACCTGATGCTGGGGTTTTGGAGTGTATTGGAATTAAAAAATAAAATGGAAACATATTGTGAATCTGCCATTTAAACAGTGGGACTGTTGACACATTGAATGCAGCTGACTTTTTTAATTTCATACCATTTCGAGAGCAGGCTTCTCTTATGTTTTGCTCATTCTTACTTATTCTCTGATATATATATATATATATATATATATATATATATATATATATATATATATATATATATATATATAAACATTTCAAGCCCAAAAAAGACTCGCTTTACAAACTCCTTAAAATGATGCTTCAAGAGGCCTTTATAAGGACTATAACACCATTTATCGAAATTATAGTTTGTCAAAGGCAAAGACTTCATTTGCTGTGGGAGATGTTCACTGACACCTTAACTGGAGGTCTCCTGTACTGACCTTGCGCACCCAGAGGGGCATTTGGTGTGTGTTGGGGGAGCGGTGGTGAAGATTGAGCACCACGACACTGAGAATGACGGAAAAGGTGACCAGGATCATGGTGAACATCAGGTAGTTGACGATGATGGGCACACCCAGAGATGTTTCTGGGACTTTGTTGGCCAACAGAAGCAGAAAGACAGTCAGAGTGAGCAGCACATTGATAGAAAGACCCATCTTCTCCCCTGCAAAATTAAAAGATCTCCTCTTAATCATCTCATGAATACATGTGACATACACATACACTCTCCATGTGGTTTTTATGATTAGGTTTATTGTATATAATGGAATTAATAGGCCAGAATGCACACTCAGCAGTGGAATTAGCTCATGCTAATGGTCCTTTCATGATTTATTAGACTGTAGTTAAGTTGTAAGAATGAAAAATTGATCTTGTTGTAGCAGGAGCACATCCATGCTTGACTATAATGGGACATTCATGAGTTTAAGGTGTTAAAGGTGTGCATTCATTGAATTCATTTATTTATTCCTTTTTTCTTTTCTTTTTTTTTGCTCTACATTTTTGGATTTCAAGTGGATTTGCCTATTTGTTTTATCATACTGGAAATCCTGTAAATGGCATCAGCTTGGTTACACAGCTGTTTTAAAATAGAAACACACAAAATCAAAGCAGCAACTGCTTACTGTACCTGCATCAGGTGGCAGATAGAAGTTAAAGATGGCAATGATGGTGATGAGGATACAGGGCAGGACGATGTTAAACACATAATACATGGGCTTCCTCTCGATGATCAGGTAGAAGGTGATGTCCTCATATAGGTCCTCTCGCACATTCTTTCTAGAAACCTTGTGACGAATGTGCCATTCTCCACTTTCTGGGGAGAAAGAGGATAGATAAAAGAAAAAAAAATGTGTGTATGTATGTGTGTATAATTTTTCATGATATGACCTCTTCAAGATCTTTGCTTGATCTTTAAACGTGGGTTAATGAGAGTGCCCATACATGAATACCACAGATTTTCTGCCAGGAGATAGCAGTGTTACTCTCAGGGACTCAAGGTTAGATTCATGTGCTTTGATCTAAGCTTGTGATGAGTGTCATTACCGCTGAAGCCTGTGTCGTATACTATCTCTCTGATTTCATTTCCCTTGTTATCAAGGCCGTGCTGCAGATCTATTTCTGAAGAGTCGTATGTGTACGAGTGGAATACCATGGTGCAGTTCTGCCAGTCAAAAGGAAAGTATGTCACCTGCAGAAGATAGAGGAAGAGAAAAAGGGTTTGTGTGGAAGAGTTTGTGTGTGTGTGTGTGTGTGTGTGTTAGTGTGTCAATGGGGTAAATTGTGTGTGCATGCCTGTTTGTGTGCATCTATCTGACGAGCACCTTCTTTTCTCTCAGATCATACTTTATCATATCTTCTCCTCTTTTCTATTTTTCACACATGCAAAGACCAGACAGAATATCAAACAAAGCCGAACTAGAGCGAGGCAAAAAAAAAATGGGGAGAAAGATTAATAAAACAACTACAAAAGAATGCAACCTGGTCTCATAGAATAAAATAATTTAACGTGACTCTTTTGACATATCATGGCAGTTTCCTGGTAAACTGAACACTAGAGGTGCTAAAATCACTTTTTTTTTCCTTTCACACAAATTATGAGTAAAACGTCAGATTATCAGTTCATAAACACATACTTTTCGCCCTGTTTCTCACACAATGCTATCTTATGACATCAGAACACTTTTACTATATCACATGACTTGTAAGGTGATACATTTTAACATTTGCATTACATAATCAACTACATTTATAAGCTTGTTTGCATGCATTTAAATTGTGTGATAGCTTAACTTAAAGAGCGTTGCATCTGGGACGCAAAGGGTGCTGAAGAGAATGCAAGTTAGCACGTGAGCCGAAAGTGTATTAGAAATACCACAAATTATGTGGTTGCTTCAGCAATGGCACTTTTCTTCTCACATTTGCTTTTTATGACACTATCAGTTAGGTTTAGGTTGTAGGTTTAAGGTAGGGAGGTCAGTTTTGTTTATTTAAAACTTGATAGAGCATTAAAAACCTGACCTGTTTAAATCTGTTATATGCAAGTTACATTTTATCCCAAACAGATGAGGTATTTTATGCTCTATCAAGTTTTAAACCAACAAACCTCCCTACCTTAAACCTTAAACCTAAACATTGGACATTTCACCTTGGATCTGCTGCAATACTTATAAGGAACCATGTTATAATATTTTGCAAAAATTTCACCACTGTCAATTACATTTTATGAGATCAGGTTAAAAGAATGAGAGGAGAGAGAGAGAGAGAGAGAGAGACAGAGACGGTAGAGTGAGAGATAAAGAATGATTTTAACACTTACATGAGGTAATTAAGACTTTGTAAAAAACGTCTCGGTTATGTGAAATGCCTTGAGTGGTAACGAGATGCCATGGGACATGCCCTGAGTGTCACATGGTCTGAAGCCATGGTACAAACATGCCAATTTATTTACTGGTGGCGCTTAAGCTCGCCAGGAAGCTACATCACGGGCTCCATAAAAGCACTCGCTTTGGCACCATCGAGTCAGATTTTCTGCAGGAAGGCACAAGCCTATGCAGCTGCTAGAGAGTATGGCCAGCTTACGCAGCATCTCATTCCCACTCAGGGAACCAGGGTTATGTTTCACGTAACCGAGACGTTCCCTTTCGTAGGAACTCGAGCTGCGTAATCACATTGGGAAAGATATACATTCAAGCCATGTGAACAGTAGTTGCCAACTGTCTACGCCCATGTGGCAAGCATATAGTGGTGCACAAGCGCGCTAAAGCGTCTGAATAAAACAGAGAAAATTATGAGTTTACTCCAGTTCCAACAGAGAGAACCTGGGAAGCAGGAGTCAAACCCACATCCAGATTATAAAATCTAACAAATGTAGGCGGAGAGGACCACCCTGCCCCAATAAAAATGTCCTCCAAGGACACACCTCTAGCCAAAGCCCATGAGGATGCCATGCTCCTCGTAGAATGGGAGCGAATACCCAAAGGCGAAGGTAAACTGCGTGCTTCGTAAGCTCTTGAAACTGCATCAGTGAGCCAATGAGACAGTCTTTTCGTGGACACAAAAACACCCCTGTTGCGGCCACCAAAGCACACAAACAACTGCTCTGACTTATGCCACTGGCTAGAACCATCAACATAAACTCATAGCGCCCGAATTGGTCAAAGATGGGGGTGGATAGAAAACCTGTAAATTAATAGTCTGCGAGCAAAATTATGTAGAAACGACCTTGGGCAAATAGCCCAAATGTGGTCCTAACACCGCTCTTAAACACCCTGCCACAAAATCCATACATAAGGGATTGATTGACAGGGCATGCAAATCACCCACCATTTTAAATGATGCCAATGCTACTAGCAGAGGCATTTTAAGAGTCAGAAACTTATCGGCGACTGTTGCCAAGGGCACCTCTAAAACAACAGATAAATACCATAAGGGAACGCGGATGGGATGAAAATAATCTGAGGATGTACAGGTGCATCTCAATAAATTAGAATGTCGTGGAAAAGTTCATTTATTTCAGTAATTCAACTCAAATTGTGAAACTCGTGTATTAAATAAATTCAATGCACACAGACTGAAGTAGTTTAAGTCTTTGGTTCTTTTAATTGTGATGATTTTGGCTCACATTTAACAAAAACCCACCAATTCTCTATCTCAAAAAATTAGAATATTTTGACATGTCAATCAGCTAATCAACTCAAAACACCTGCAAAGGTTTCCTGAGCCTTCAAAATGGTCTCTCAGTTTGGTTCACTAGGCTACACAATCATGGGGAAGACTGCTGATCTGACAGTTGTCCAGAAGACAATCATTGACACCCTTCACAAGGAGGGTAAGCCACAAACATTCATTGCCAAAGAAGCTGGCTGTTCACAGAGTGCTGTATCCAAGCATGTTAACAGAAAGTTGAGTGGAAGGAAAAAGTGTTGAAGAAAAAGATGCACAACCAACCGAGAGAACCGCAGCCTTATGATTGTCCAGCAAAATCGATTCAAGAATTTTGGTGAACTTCACAAGGAATGGACTGAGGCTGGGGTCAAGGCATCAAGAGCCACCACACACAGACGTGTCAAGGAATTTGGCTACAGTTGTCGTATTCCTCTTGTTAAGCCACTCCTGAACCACAGACAACGTCAGAGGTGTCTTACCTGGGCTAAGGAGAAGAAGAACTGGACTGTTGCCCAGTGGTCCAAAGTCCTCTTTTCAGATGAGAGCAAGTTTTGTATTTCATTTGGAAACCAAGGTCCTAGAGTCTGGAGGAAGGGTGGAGAAGCTCATAGCCCAAGTTGCTTGAAGTCCAGTGTTAAGTTTCCACAGTCTGTGATGATTTGGGGTGCAATGTCATCTGCTGGTGTTGGTCCATTGTGTTTTTTGAAAAGCAAAGTCACTGCACCCGTTTACAAAGAAATTTTGGAGCACTTCATGCTTCCTTCTGCTGACCAGCTTTTTAAAGATGCTGATTTCATTTTCCAGCAGGATTTGGCACCTGCCCACACTGCCAAAAGCACCAAAAGTTGGTTAAATGACCATGGTGTTGGTGTGCTTGACTGGCCAGCAAACTCACCAGACCTGAACCCCATAGAGAATCTATGGGGTATTGTCAAGAGGAAAATGAGAAACAAGAGACCAAAAAATGCAGATGAGCTGAAGGCCACTGTCAAAGAAACCTGGGCTTCCATACCACCTCAGCAGTGCCACAAACTGATCACCTCCATGCCACGCCGAATTGAGGCAGTAATTAAAGCAAAAGGAGCCCCTACCAAGTATTGAGTACATATACAGTAAATGAACATACTTTCCAGAAGGCCAACAATTCACTAAAAATGTTTTTTTTATTGGTCTTATGATGTATTCTAATTTTTTGAGATAGTGAATTGGTGGGTTTTTGTTAAATGTGAGTCAAAATCATCACAATTAAAAGAACCAAAGACTTAAACTACTTCAGTCTGTGTGCACTGAATTTATTTAATACACGAGTTTCACAATTTGAGTTGAATTACTGAAATAAATGAACTTTTCCACAACATTCTAATTTATTGAGATGCACCTGTAATGTCCACTCTCCAGACATCAAACCCTGTCTGGACAGGAGATCCTCCCCCAAATTAAACCAGTCCGGGGCATGCACGGCTCGTAGAGACAGCACATTGTCCCATGCCCACAGAAGAATGCAACGTGCCAGTCTCAGCATGGCATGAGAACACACTCCTCCCTGATGATTGATGTAGAACACCACTGTCCTGTTGTCCAGCCGGATGAGGACATGGCTGCCCTGAATTTCCGGGACGAAAACGCCAGCAGCACCGTGAACATCTCCAGACAGTTTCCAAACCCTGTAGGCTGGATGACCCTTGTATACAATTATATATTGTATATATTAAATTTGTTCTGCTAATCTACACCGTATAAATGTCATCCTTACATGTTCACCACTCAAAAGGGAGGATTAATAGTCCTCGCTTTGACGTGAGTCATTGGAACAAACATGGGCTTAGACAAAATCGTGCACTGAAGTATAGAAAATCTGACTCGATGGCACCAAAGCGAGTGCTTTATGGAGCCCGTGATGTAGCTCACTAGGGGCGTCGCTTAAGCGCCACCAGCCAATAAATTGCCGTGATTGTACTAGGGCTTCAGACCACGTGGGCGTGTCCCAATGCGATAACTCAGCTCGATTTCCTACGAAAAGGAAAAAAATATTCTCCCCAGTAGTAGTGTAATTTATTCATTGTACAGTTCTTATGATTTTACACTTCATTACAGCATTTAAAAGCATCATCTATAACTTACTATTATAACTACAGCATTTCCAGAAAGGTGATGAACATTCATTAACAAGTACAGTAACTAAATAATGATGCTTTAGTGCTGAAAAGAAAACATTTATGTACCTCCTTTAATTTAAGCCATAATGTTTAATACAGATCTAGATTACATTTCATGGCACACTGTTAATGTTTGACAGCACTAATTTAAACAATTATAAGATTATAAAACACTTGTTCAGTATTACTTCATCATGAGCTAGAAACCTACAAAAGCAGAATAAGATTGCCTGCTGTGTTGTAGTATTTACCTTTACCCCGCAAGAACTCTTGTATAATGCTGGTGGAGTCCACGTCACACGGCCGTTACTGTAGACCTGCAGGTGGACCTGTAGAGCTACACCAAACTTGCCGTCATTACTGTGCAAACACAAAAATACAGCAATGATTTTAAGGGGAGACAATCTTGTGTACTGTTACCACAAACAGTGGCCCCAAAAAGAATTTGGTCACCTAAGCCACTTTTTAAAATGTATGAATGTCATAGAATTAGATAACAAAATATCAAACCAAGTGACAATTATTTTTAAGAAATCGCCAAAGCAACTTTTCCAGCAACACATTTCACAAAAGAAGCTTTTATTGTTTTAAATTATTAAACAATAGATATACTAGTCAAAATTAAGACATGAAGTACAGTATTTGGACACTTTCTGGTTGTGAAATGTTAGTGGAACATGTTCATAGATAATGTTACGAACTACACATGTTGTTACTCTGTGTGAACTTTTGTGAACTTACATTAAAAGATATAGCAGGAATGGCTACAAAAAGTTAAATTACAGTAGTTCTGCTTAAAGGTATTATTTGTTTACATAAATCTGTATAACAATGGAATTGTAAGTGTAGTTTATACAGCAAGTGTCCAAATACTTTTTGGGGCCATTGTTTATAAACTTCAATATTATGCGAATTTAGAAGTTTACATTGTGATTTTATGTCTGAATTTACATGTGTAAGTGGAACAAGTTATTGTTACAAGAATTAAGAGTTTGTACAGCAAATATAACTGTACATCAGTACTGGCATATTTTCTCTCAAAATGATAATATATACAGATTGGAACCATTTCAAAACATTAAGATGGATTGTGGATTTTAGCCATATCATTACTCCTGAACATGCCGAGAAATACTTATTAGATATTGAACAGTCCCCAAAGTGTTACTGAAATTATACACTGCGCCACTGATTATATGGCTCTAGTTATAGATACTCAGTAATCTTTGAGCAAGCTGAAAAACATTGTCCCTGCATTACAGTATGTCTCAGAGAGCAATGATGTGCTTCTTAGGAAATCTGTAAAATGACACGCTTTGGAGTTACCTTTCGTAGGAACTTGAGCTGCGTAATCGCATTGGGACATGCCCTGAGTGTTACGTGGTCTGAAGCCCTAATACAATCACGCCAATTTATTGGCTGATGGCGCTTAAGCGATGCCCCTAGGGAGCTACGTGCCATTGAGTCAGATATTCTGTTCTTCAGTGCATGATCTCGTTTGGCCTGTGTTGTACCAACGACTCACGTTGAAGCAAGGATCATTATTATTTGTGTGGTAACACAGGATGGAATTAAAGAAACGACTCACGTTATTTTATAGAGCGTAATTTCAGAGCAATTTTAATGTGTTTTTTCCAAACATTACATGGGTCCAACGGGGACAGTGGCGCTGTTCGAGGCTCGCAATTTCTCACCACGAGGCATTATCCTCACTTTTTCCAGTTCCATGGCCACCATATTGGAGCTCTGTGTGTGGGGGCAGTTTGGGATTTCGGCTTTGTGTCTGAGAAGATTGGAGTGCGAACGGACATCGGATTCTTCCTCGTGTTTGTCGCCTTCCCCTTGAGCGAAAGTGCGAGTCTCGTCAGACATGCTTTTAGGCCTAGCTCGGTGGCCATTTTCAGACAAACAAGCATGCGAAAGAGTTACCATGCATGTCTTGAGCTGTTGCTATTAAAAACACTGTATGAGAGAATTTGCCGTTTGAAGGTAAGGAAACAAATTGGCCCCTTTGTCCCTATTGTCTTTTTATGTGTGCTTCTGTGAGAATGAACATGAATTAAAAAAATAAAAATAAAAATCACTTTTATTGTCACACAACCATATACTCAAGTGCAATAGTGGGTGAAATTCTTGGGTGCAGTTCCGAGCAACATAGCAGTCGTGACAGTGATGAGACATATACCAATCTACAATAAACATCAAATTTACACAACACAATTTAAAATCTAATATACACATCATTACACACAACACAATATACAAATAATAACATACAATGTACATTATACAATACACACAATATAGAATACACATTATACAATAAAAAAAATAGTATATATAGTATATATAAAATGTACAGTAGGTTGTATTGTACTGTATTGACATTCAGGCTGTTGGTTGATAGTCAGTTGCCAGTGTGTTGTTAAGAGGATATAATTTATGACAGTCCAGTGTGAGATAATAAGATTAATATAGTGCAGTGCTGATGTATATTGATCGTGAGAGATCAAGAGTTCAAAAGTCTGATTGCTTGGGGGAAGAAGCTGTCATGAAGTCGGCTGGTGTGGGTCCTGATGCTGCAATACCGCCTTCCTAATGGTAGCAGTGAGAGCAGCCCATGGCTCGGGTGGCTGAAGTCTCTGATGATCCTCCGAGCTTTTTTCACACACCGCCTGCTGAATATGTCCTGGAGGGAGGGAAGCTCACCTCCGATGATGTGTCTGGCAGTTCACACCACCCTTTGCAGGGCTTTGTGGTTGTGGGCGGTGCTATTGCCGTACCAGACGGAGATGCAGCCAGTCAGGATGCTCTCTACAGTGCTGGTGTAGAACCGTGTGAGGATGTGGTGGTTCATTCCAAACTTCCTCAGCCGTCTCAGGAAGAAGAGGCACTGATGGGCCTTCTTCACAATAGCCTCAGTGTGGACGGACCATGTGAGTTCCTCAGTGATGTGGACACCCAGGAACTTGAAGCTGCTGACTCTCTCCACTGGTGCTCCATTGATGGTGATGGGGCTGTGTTCTCCTGAAGTCCACCACAAGCTCCTTTGTCTTACTGACGTTGAGGGAGAGGTTGTGCTCCTGACACCAGCGTGTCAGAGTGTGCACCTCCTCTCTGTAGGCTGTATCATCATTGTCAGTGATCAGACCTACCACCGTCGTATCATCAGCAAACTTAATGATGGCATTGGAGCTATGTGTTGCCACACAGTCATGTGTGTACAGGGAATACAGGAGTGGGCTAAGAACACAGCCCTGCGGGGCTCCAGTGTTGAGGGTCAGTAATGAGGAGATGATACTGCCCATTCTAAACACCTGGTATCTGCTTGACAGGAAGTCCAGGATCCAGCTGCACAGCAAGCTATTTAAGCCCAGATATGGTGTTGAATGCTGAGCTGTAGTCTACAAACAGCATTCTCACATAAGTGTTCCTTTTTTCCAGGTGGGAGAGAGCAGTGTGTATTGTAGATGCAATGGCATTATCAGTGGAGCGGTTGCTGCGGTAAGCAAACTGCAATGGGTCCAGTGATGGAGGCAGCACAGAGCAGATGTAATCTCTGATTAGTCTCTCAAAGCATTTGCTGATGATGGGGGTCAGAGCAACAGGACGCCAGTCATTTAAGCAAGTGATTTTGGATTGCTTTGGTTCAGGCACAATGGTGGCCATTTTAAAGCATGTGGGGACTATAGACAAAAAGAGGGAAAGGTTGAAAATGTCCATAAAAACACCAGCCAGTTGGTTTGCGCACGCTCTGATGACGCAGCCCGGAATGCCGTCTGGACCTGCGGCTTTACGGATATTCACCCGTCGGAAGGATCGGGTTACATCCGCTACAGAGATGGAGAGTGAACTAACCTCTGTAGGTTTGGCCGCAAGAGCTCTCTTCGCGAGTGCTGTGTTATTTCCCTCGAACATGCATAAAAAGTATTTAGCTCATCCGGGAGAGAGGCAGCGGTGTTCACGGCAGAGTTTTTATTCCCTTTAAAGTCTGTGATGATATTAATTCCCTGCCACATGCTTCTAGAGTTGGTGGTGTTAAACTGTCCTTCAATCTTGTTCCTGTACTGGCGTTTTGTTGCTCTTTTTGGAGGGCATAACTGGCTTGTTTATGCTCCTCTGCATTCCCGGAATTAAAAGCGGAGGTCCGCGCATTAAGTGCCGCGCGAACATCGCTATTAATCCAAGATTTCTGGTTCGGGTAGATCCGTATAGTTTTGGATGGAACAACAGCCTCTACGCACTTTCTGATGAAACACGTTACGCTATCAGCGTACACCTCGATGTCGTCATCAGAGGCGGACCGGAACATCTCCCAGTCCGCGTGATCAAAACAGTCTTGTAGCATAAAGTCTACAAGAGAGAATAAGGCAATGGAGGAGCGGCCTTTGCCTTTCTCTCTCTCCCCTCCCCGTTCGAAGCGAACTGCTCGCGGTGCAAAGGATCATGCATGAACCTGGCCGCAAAAAGATGGGGCTGGAATAAGAGAATATTCCCCAACGGAGGGAACAAGTTGGTCAAGGCGATGTTTTTGTTCGCGAGGGTGTTTCACGCTATCTGGATACTATGCGTTTTTCCCCCATTATAGGTTAAGACCGGTTTAGTTCTAACCCGTTTCTTCAGTACACCAATTTAGCTCAGTATCCCCCATAATTTACGCTGGTGAATGAGCATTGAATATTTTCATTTTGAGTTTTGCCTCTGCCTGAATGACCAAGGGTCTCGGGGCACATGTAATACAACTCAGTGTACGATAAAAATAGGTCTACACACAAGCCTGACGGGCTTGATGTGTAACGAAGGATGAGCCCATATTCAGTGAATGAAATTGGACCGTATAAACATATCCGTTTCTCTCCCGTTTACCCTTTAGTCAGTATCGGGATGAGTTCACTGTTGTATGTGACTCGAATGTCCGACAACCAGAATATGGGTCAGTGTGGCAGACCTCTGCCTTCCCTACTAAGGAGGAAGTGGGAAACGGAGTGAACAATCAAAAAGACTTTAATAACACAAATATAAAACTGCTTTTCAACATAACAAAATGTGCGCACACACAAACACAGCTCCATGTGTCTCTCTCTCTCTCCCCTGCTCCTCCTTATCTCTCTCTCCCACTGATTGGGGAAACTCAGCGCCAGGTGTGCATCCTCACAGCCTAGCCACGACCTCCTCCTCATCACATACCCCCAATGCCCGATTCAGGCCAGAGAACCAACCGGCCTGACCTACTCCCCCCCCCCCTTCCTGGAGGGGAGGAATTGCCCCTTCGGCCGTTCCACCACCGGCTGGTCTTCCCAGTCTCCTGGGAACCTGAGTAGGATGAGGAGAGGGAGAGGGGAGAGAGAAAGAGAGTGGGCGAGTCTCTTTCTCTCTTTCTGGCAAACCGCTCCACTACCACAGGATTGTGTATCTTTGCGTTGCCTCTGCCTTCCCTACTAAGGAGGAAGCTGGAACTGGAGTGAACAATACACGTATATTTTAATGTTCAACTTAAACACAACATAAAACATTGCTTTTCAGCAGAACACAAAACATATGTCGACACACACACTGGGACCGTAGTGGCGAGCCTGCTTGCTCTTAATTCCCCTCCATGTTCGCACATTCTTCCCCATTCTATGCTAGGGAAGATGGTTTATCTGGCGCACTCTGCTGTAAATACATTCAGAGTGAATGCTTTTTATAACTGCCTGATCGAATTCAGCCTCTGTCTCCATGACCAAGGGTTTCGGGACATGCATAACAGAATTTGATGTTCACTGAGCACAAGTGTACACAAAACACACAGTGAACATAAGCATCACACGTTGCCCCCCATAAAGAATGCCGGGGCCATTGTGGCAAACCAGTTGTCTGAAATAAACGTTCTCCCCAATGTTCATACACTTTTACCTGTTCAACTACCAGGGAAAATGTTTATTCTGTCAACGTCCCTGCTGTAGATACATTCAGGGTGCTCATCATTTATGCCTAAATAAAATAAAGTCAAAAGCATTATCAAATTCCCTTCAACCAGCCACAGTATTAGAGGATCGAATGCCATTTAGTGGTTACAGGTTGAGCTGCAGGCAAGAGCCATACATTAATCCCTCTGTCTGCCCGTCTGTCAGCTTGGCAGCAGCTGAAGGGCATTTCGAACTGGGTACTTCGAACGATAAAGCATGGTCATGTAATTCAATGAAAATATTTTCGCTTCGAGCGAGACATCACACTGTCACCTCTGGTTTTCCCTCTTGCCCCCGGCACCGCTGGGCATCGATGCGTTGCCGCATCAGTGGCCAACAACGCATTTTTACACATTTCCACTGACTGGTCTGCTGCACGCAGTTCTGCAGAGAGTTCGTGAGGATCGGTTTCGGCTCCGTTTAGGCCATCTCAGGTATGGTTTTCGACTCTGGTCTCTCTCCTGGAGAAAGTGCCTTGGGAAATTGCAGTCAGAACAGACATGTTGTCTCAGGCTCGGGGCAGCATTTGGCACCCCCTGCCAGACTTGTTGAAGTTATGGGTATGGCCCCTCAATGGGGCACACTTTTGCATGATGGGTTATCCGTCATATTTATCAATGGAGTCTCTGTTGGAAGACATTATCTTGTCTCTCGTTTTATGCGCGGGGAATGCAGGCTTACACCTTTTCGTCCCAAGTCCCTTTATGGTATTTATCTGTTGTTTTAGAGGCACTCTCGGGTGCTTCATTGAACCCTTGGCAACAGTTGCTGATAAGTTTCTGACTCTTAAAACGGCCCTGCTGGTGGCATTGGCATCATTTAAAAAGGTTGGTGATTTGTATACCCTGTCGATTAATCCCTTATGTTTGGATTTTGTGTCAGGGTGTTCAAGGTTGGTGTTAAGACCTCGCTTGGGCTGTATGCCCAAGGTCATTCTACATCATTTCGCTCGCAGGTTTTCTATCCTCCCCCATTTGAGTCGGAGGAGCATGAAAGATTGCATATGCTTTGCCCAGTTTGGGCGCTGTGAGTTTATGCTGACCGTACTAGCTAGTGGCGTAAGTCACAGCAGTTTTTTGTGTGCTTTGGTGGCCGCAACAGGGGTGTTTCAGTGTCCAAGCAAAGACTGTCTCATTGGCTAGTTGATGCAATTTCAAGTGCTTATGAAGCACGCGGTTTACCTTTGCCTTCGGGTAATCGAGCTCATTCTATGAGGAGCATGGCATCCTTATGGGCTTTAGCTAGAGGTGTGTCCTTGGAGGACATTTGTATGGTGGCAGGATGGTCCTCTTCATATACATTTGTTAGACTTTATAATCTGGATGAGGGTTTGACTCCTGTGTCCCAGTTTCTCGCTGCTGGAACAGGAATAAACTCATAATTTCACCAAACCTCACACGTGAACTGCCCAAATACAAACAGCACATTACATGCCCAACCAGAGACAGAAATATACTGGATCATTGCTACACAACAATAAAGGATGCATATCGCTCTGTTCCTAGAGCAGCGTTGGGACTATCTGATCACTGTCTGGTTCATCTTCTTCCAACCTACAGACAGAAATTAAAATCTGCTAAGCCTGTATTAAGGACTGTAAAGAGATGGACCAACGAAGCAGAGCTGGAACTACAAGCCTGCTTTGACTGCACTGATTGGAGTGTTTTTGAGGCTGCAGACACCAATCTGGATGAGCTCACAGATACTGTTACATCATATATCAGTTTTTGTGAGGATATGTGCATTCCTACTAGGACTTATTTAACATTTAACAATGACAAACCATGGTTTACAGCGGAACTCAGGCAGCTTCGTCAGGCCAAAGAGGATGCTTACAGAGTTGGGGATAAAGTCTTGTACAATCAGGCCAGGAACACACTGAATAAGGGAATCAGAGTGGCTAAAAATATACTCTGAGAAGCTGAAAAACAAGTTTTCAGCTAACGACCCTGCATCAGTGTGGAGTTGCATGAAACAACTTACGAATTACAGGACTCCTGCCCCCAACCCTGTGGTGGACCAACAACTGGCTGACGACCTGAATGTGTTCAACTGTAGATTTGAAAGGCCCAATCTCACACCCCACACCCACTCTGACCTTCACTTCACACAAACACCAACACCTCCTGCAACCCCCCCTCTTCCCCCCTCCTGCTACTCAACCAGCACTTAAGATCTGTGAAGATGATGTGAACCGCGTCTTTCAACAACAAAGGATAAGGAAAGCACAGGGTCCAGATGGCGTTTCACCTGCATGTCTTAGATCCTGTGCTAACCAGCTGGCCCCCATCTTCACACAGATCTTCAATAGATCACTGGAGCAGTGTGAAGTCCCATGCTGCTTCAAACGTTCCACTATCATCCCCATCCCAAAGAAACCAAAAATCACAGGACTGAATGACTACAGACCTGTTGCCCTGACGTCTGTGGTCATGAAATCATTTGAGAGACTGGTGTTGGCCCACCTGAAGGACATCACTGGACCCTTTCTAGATCCCCTTCAATTTGCTTATCGAACAAACAGGTCTGTGGATGGTGCAGTCAACATGGGATTGCATCATATCCTGCAACATCTGGACAGACCAGGGACATATGCAAGGATCGTTTTTGTGGACTTCAGTTCGGCTTTCAACACCATCATCTCAGCTATACTCCAGATTAAATTACACCAACTCTCTGTTCCCATGTCTATCTGTCAGTGGATTACCAGCTTTCTGACAGACAGGCAGCAGCTAGTGAGACAAATTCACTTCCAGCACCTGTATGATCAGCACTGGTGCTCCCCAGGGATGTGTGCTCTCCCCACTACTCTTCTCCCTCTACACCAATGACTGCATCGCCAAGGACCCCTCTGTCAAGCTCCTGAAGTTTGCAGATGACACCACTGTCATCGGCCTCATCCGAGATGACGATGAGTCTGCATACAGAAGGGAGGTTAAACAGCTGGCTGTCTGGTGCAGTCAAAACAACCTTGAGCTGAACATGCTCAAAACGGTGGAGATGATTGTGGACTTTAGGAGGAACACCCCAACACTGACCCCCCTCACCATTCTAAACAGCACTGTGGCAGCAGTGGATTCATTCAGGTTCCTGGGCACTACCATCTCACAGGACCTGAAGTGGGAGACCCACATTGACTCCATTGTGAAAAAGGCCCAGCAGAGGTTGTACTTCCTTCGCCACCTGAGGAAATTCAACCTGCCACAGGTGCTGCAGATACAGTTCTGCTCTGCAGTCATTGAGTCTGTCCTCTGCACTTCTATAACTGTCTGGTTTGGTTCAGCTACGAAATCAGACATCAGAAGACTACAAAGGACAGTTCGGACTGCTAAGAGGATTATTGGTTGTCCCCCCCCCCCCCCCTCAAGAACTATACACTGCCAGAGTGAGGAAAAAGGCTGGAAAAATCACTCTGGACCCCACTCACCCAGCCCAATACCTTTTTGAACTGTTGCCTTCTGGCCAAAGCTTCAGAGCTCTGAGCACCAGAACTGTCAGGCACAGGAACAGTTTTTTCCCTCAGGCTATCCATCTCATGAACAGTTAATTTGCCCCATTGAGCAATAACTATGTGCAATACACAGTTTAGTCTTTCTTATATTTATCCAACACATCCAACCTCTTCTGCCATTTAATTCCTCTGAAAAAACCCCAAAAACAAAACATTTGCACTGTACATAACAGATTTGTATTTGCACTGTACATTACAGATTGTATTAGATTTGCACTACCCATGTGTATGTGTGTATGTATGTGTGTGTGTGTCTGTACGTATGTGTATAATTAGTTTTTATTTTTTAATTTTTTATTATTATCTTTGTCTTGCTGCTGTTTTTGTATTGTTGTACACTGGAAGCTCCTGTCACCAAGACAAATTCCTTGTATGTGTAAGCATACTTGGCAATAAAGCTCATTCTGATTCTGATAATTCCCTCTGTTTTATTCAGAAACTCGCTTGTGTGCCGTTATATGCTTGCCACATGGGTGTAAACAGTTGGCAGCTACTGTTTGCATGGCATGAATGTATATCATTCCCAATGCTATTATGCAGCTCGAGTTCATACGAAAAGGGAAATGTCTCAGTTATGTGAAGCATAACCCTGGTTCCCTGAGTGGGAACGAGATGCTGTGTAAGCTGGCCATACTCTTTAGCAGCTGCATAAGCTTGTGCCTTCATGCAGAAAATCTCAAATCGAGCACCTTTATGGAGCCCATGACGTAGCTCCCTAGGGGTATCGCTTAAGTGCCATCAGCCAATAATTTGGCATGATTGTATAAGGGCTTCAGACCACGTTACACACAGGGCATGTCCCAATGTGATTAAGCAGCGTCTCGTTCCCACTCAGGGGACAAGGGTTACGCTTCACGTAACCGAGACGGCTTCTCTGAGGGCAAAGACTGTAGTCAAATTATTCTAAACATAAGCTTCCAACATTTCAGAGTTGATGCATTTCAGCAGATTGAGAATTTTATCAATAGTAAGACGACGATGATTTGACACTTAATACATATCTTGTGTGTGAATCTTACATTTCAGAAACTGTAGATTGACCACAGAGCCCTTAAACCATTTAGCACTACAATATAATCCTCACAAGACACAAAAACAGGCCTTTAAAACTTCCCATCTATTAAAGTAATGGTGCTTTGGGACTTGAAGATGTCCCTCATTGAACATTGTGTGGGATGCAGTTAGTTTGTGTGTGTGTGTGTGTGCATGTGTGGAACTGAAAGAAGGACCAGCAGGGCTTGTAGTGGAGAGCTGTGTTGTTTAATTGGCTATAAAGCAGAGATGAATGGAGCAGCGAGGATATTAAGAAGAGCACTAATGGGGGTCTACCTGCATAAACTGCTTGCCAGGGACATTGTGTCAATGTGTGTGTGTTTGTGTGTGTGCATGTCTCTTGACAAGCTGTTCACAAAAGCTTTGATAATTTACCAAACAAGTATTATTTTCTGCAGCTCTTGCAGAAACCCAGTGAAGTCTTTCTGAGATAACGTGTCCAACACTTAAAGGTTCTCTGAGATAATGCATGAAGCAACACACACACAACTTACTTGTTGATGAGAACAATGTCAGGGAGCCACATTTTTCCGGATGGGATGCGCAACAAATCAATTCCTCCATAATCTTTTGGGTTCCAAGAAAGACGATAATCATTCCACTCCTACAACACCAAAAAAAGGGGGTGGGTTTTTTGAGTCTGTGTGCCTGCATATTTGCAGCCAAATGAGGGTCATCTTCAAAATTATAATTACTACCAGTTCATCATTTAACCCTTACCAGCCAGAGCATTCAAATTTGGGAAAAATTATTTCCGTGGTTCCTGTCTCAGTGTCTTCGCCGTCCGATCACCGATTTTATTTATGACAACTGCCAGATACTCATGACAATATAAGCTAAAAGCACATATGATTGGTTAAGGGGTTACTGGGCATGAATAATAAATGTATCATCATCAGCGTCATCCTCCATTTGCCTGAGCGGAGACAGAGAGGATACGCCGGGAGCTTACCTCCAGTGTTGGACTTATTGCTTCAAATTGAAAACTGAGGCGATCTTTCGAGGTAAGACAAGTTATTTAAAATGTGTTGTTAATATTGTCTATTGAAAAACAAAACGTTTTAGTTACGAATCATTTATTTGTAGGAGTTATGCTAGTTATTTCTGGAAAAAATGACATGACCATCGGCGTTCATCGGACAGGCATCTAGCCTCTATTTTTAAGCAAATGTCTGTGAAACTTGCTAAATAAACATTAGCTAGCAATACTATGTACATTTTTAACAAAATACCAATAAAAATGTTTGCCAATTTTGTCGCTTCTGAAAAATCCGCCTGAAGTAATGTGAGGCAGAGAGCAGACGCTGTTTAGACCTTTTTTTAAATTTTTTTTTTTATGCTGTTCAGACCTGCCTGGAAACGTCATGGTTACTTGTGTAACCCCCATTCCCTGATGGAGGGAGTGAGACATTGTGTCGATGTAATGACACTAGGGGTCACTCTTGGGAGCCCGAGACACCTCTGGTCTTTGATAAAAAGCCAATGAAAATTGGCGAGTGGTATTTGCATGCCACTCCTCCGGACATACGGGTATAAAAGGAGCTGGCGTGCAACCACTCATTCAGGTTTTATGCTGAGGAGCCGAGACAAGGTCCGGCCATTTCAGCGGGTAGTTCAGCGTTGTAGCAGGAGAGACACAACGTCTCGTTCCCTCCATCAGGGAACGGAGGTTACACAAGTAACCATGACGTTCCCTATCTGTCACTCACTCGACGTTGTGTCGATGTAGTGACACTAGGGGTCCCTATACAAAACGCCGCAACTGGCTGAACTGTGTTACGTGAACTGGTGGTGTGTGATGGGCAGACGACAGTGTGCCTCATAGCTTAGCGCACCAGGCTGACACGTAACCTCCCCAAACATAGTTATGAGTGCCGAACGGCCCTTTGGGGACAAGTCGACTACCCAAAAGGTAGAGACAGGCTAGCCCAGCCATGGCCTCTTTTCCCCTTTTTTTTCCACTCTCTAAAAAAAAGGGGGAATATCCGACTGGGCCACCAGGTCTAGTCAGGTGGTGTCCCTCCCAAGGGGAGGACACCGTGGAGACCACACCTCGCCCAGAGAGAGGGAGGATATTTAAGTGGAAAATATGTCACATGGTCTTGCCAAGCTATGTCGGGATTATGTCATGTGGGGAAGTCTCATGGTA
The DNA here is from genome assembly GCF_019703515.2 of Myxocyprinus asiaticus. NCBI lineage: Eukaryota > Metazoa > Chordata > Actinopteri > Cypriniformes > Catostomidae > Myxocyprinus > Myxocyprinus asiaticus. The sequence continues at coordinate 22,652,903 of NC_059345.1, read as the reverse complement.
GGTCCTACCCAACAGGGGAGGAGTTACTACAAACATGGAGACTGTGGCAGAGGGGCCTTTGCCCAAGGAAGACCCAGTTTGCCAACAGGGAAACGAATTAGTGGAAGATATACATCGCATGAGGTTACCTTACAGGGAACCGCCACATGTGGAACACCTACCCCAGAATAGGGCTTTTATTTAGCACGTGTACTGGGCTGGCAGTGAGTCTCTCCGAAAACTCGACTGCCATAGGGTTCAGAGGAAGTCAACCAGGGAACATAGTTTGTGAACACTACTGGGAATTAATGGTGCACATCTTCAGCTCAGAGGAGGTGAAAGGCGCTATGTGCAAGCAATATACCCGGCCGGCTATCCCCGGCCTATCCGCTTGTTTTGCGTGCCACTACCCGGGACGAAACCGGTTCCACCCGGAGGTTGTAGAACCTCGCAAAGGTGTTGGGTGTTGCCCAGCCCGCTGCTCTGCAAATGTCTGTTAGAGAGGCACCCCTGGCCAGGGCCCAGGAGGCCACTACACCCCTGGTAGAGTGGGCTCGTAGCCCTACCGGGGGCGGCACGTCCTGGGCGTGATATGCCATTGCTATGGCATCAATGAGCCAGTGGCCGACCCTCTGCTTGGAGACAGTGCTTCCTTTCTGCAGTGCACCAAAGCAGACAAAGAGCTACTCAGAGATCCTAAAGCTCTGCGTGTGATCCAAATAGATGCATAAAGCGCGCACCGGACACAGCAATGACAGAGCTGGGTCTGCCTCCTCCTGGGGCAGTGCTCGCAGGTTCACCACCTGGTCCCTAAAAGGGGTTGTGGGAACCTTGGGCACATAGCCCGGTCGGGGTCTCAAGATCACGTGAGAGTAGCCTGGACCGAACTCCAGGCATGTTTCGCTCACAGAGAACGCTTACAGTTCTCCTACCCTCTTGATGGAGGTGAGCGCAGTCAGGAGGGCAGTCTTCAAGGAGAGTGCCTTAAGCTCAGCTGACTGCAAAGGGGGCTCTCTGTAGACCCTGAAGAACTACAGAAAGGTCCCATGAGGGAACAAGGCACGGTCTGGAGGGGTTCAGCCTCCTGGCACCTATCAGGAACCTGATGATCAGGTCGTACTTCCCTAAGGACTTACCATCCATTGTGTCGTGGTGTGCTGCTATAGCAGCAATGTACACCTTCAAGGTGGAAGGGGACAGCTGCCCTTCCAACCTCTCCTGCAGGAAGGAAAGCACCGATCTGACTGCGCATCTCTTCCCGTTGGGAAGAACACCACTTAGCGAACAGACGCCACTTAAAGGCATACAGGCACCTCGTAGAGGGGGCCCTAGCCTGAGTGATCATGTCTACCACCACGGGTAGACTGCTTAGGTCTTCCGCATCCCATCCAGGGGCCAGACATGGAGATTCCAGAGGTCTGGTCGCGGGTGCCAGATGGTGCCCCGTCCCTGAGAAAGAAGGTCCTTTCTCAGGGGAATTCACCGGGGGGGAGGGGGGGCTGTCGTGGGGAGCGTGAGGTCCGAGAACCACGTCTGGGTGGGCCAGTAGGGTGCTACCAGGACGACCTGCTCCTCGTCCTCCCTGACCTTGCAAGTAGGCTCACTGGGGGAAATGCATATTTGCTCAGGCCAGGGGGCCAGCTGTGTGCCAGCGAGTCTATGCCGAGAGGTGCCTCGGTCAGGGCGTACCAAAGCGGGCAGTGGGAGGATTCTTGGGAGGCAAACAGTTCTACCTGTGCCTTTCCGAATCGACTCCAGATCAGCTGGACCACCTGAGAGTGGAGTCTCCACTCTCCCCTGAGGGTAACCTGCCATGACAGCACATCTGCTGCAGTGTTGAGGTCGCCCGGGATGTGAGTTTCTCGCAGCAACTTGAGGTGCTGCTGACTCCAGAGGAGGAGACGGCGGGTGAGTTGTACATACAACGATAGCACAGACCGCCTTGGCGGTTGACATATGCTACCATTGCCATGTTGTCTGTCCGAACTAACACGTGCTTGCCCTGGATCAACGGCCGGAACCTCCGCAGGGCAAGCAGAATTGCCAGCAACTCGAGGCAGTTGATGTGCCAATGCAGCCACGGGCCTGTCCATAAGCCGGCGGCTGCATGCCCATTGCAAACAGCGCCCCCTGAGGTCGGTCCAAGAGCTGAAGAGGCGGTGACAGACTGGCGTGATGACCACGTGATATGTCCTGTGGCACCATGCCCATCTCAGGACTTGAGTCTGAAGCCAGTGCTGAAGCGGTCTCATATGCATCAACTCGAGTGGGGTGGCCACTGCTGAGGATGCCATATGCCCTAGGAGTCTCTGAAAGAGTTTCAGTGGAACTTCTGTTTTCTGTTTGAATGCCTTCAAACAGGCCAGCACCGACTGTGTGCACTCCAAACTGAGAAAAGAGATGCTCTGAACCGGGAGGAGCTTGTTCTTTTCCCAGTTGACCCGATGCCCTAATCGGCCGAGGAGCGAGAGCACTAAGTCCCTGTGTGCACACAACATTTCCTGAGAGTGAGCTAGGATTAGCCAATCGTCGAGATATTTGAGAATGCGAATGCCCACCTCCCTTAATGGGGCAAGAGCTGCCTCTGCGACCTTTGTGAAGACGCGAGGGGACAAGGACAGACCGAAAGGGAGGACCTTGTACTGATACACCTGACCCTCGAATGCAAACCGGAGGAAGGGTCGAGATAGAATCGAGACGTAAAAGTACGTTTCCTTCAGGTCTACCGTCACGAACCAATCTTGATGCCGGACGCTCACCAGAATGCGTTTTTGCATCAGCATCTTGAATGGGTGTCTGTGTAAAGCCCGGTTCAGTACTCACATGTCCAAGATTGGCCGCAACCCACCGCCTTTTTTCAGTACGATGAAGTGGGGGCTGTAAAACCCTTTCTTCATCTCAGCCGGAGGGACAGGTTCTATCGCACCCTTCCGTAGGAGGGTGGCGATCTCCGCACGCAAGGTAGCAGCATTTTCGCCCTTGACCAAGGTGAAGTGGATACCGCTGAACCTGGGCGGACACCTGGTGAACTGAATCGCGTAGCTGAGTCAGATGGTCCGGATCAGCCATCGTGACGGATTGGAAAGCGCAAGCCATGCATCCAAGCTCCGCGTGAGGGGGACCAAAGGGACAACCTTGTCAGATGTACCGGCAGGTGGGGCCTCGCGGCAGGGCAGAGCTCGAGGTGCCACACCATGTCATGGCCGTGCTTAGTCTAGGGACATCAAAGCACTTACCTGGCTCCTTGTGACCACCCCCGGAACAACATGGGATGGGGGAGGAAGAGGCCTGTCCTCGCAACCCATGGTGACTGTCACATCGGGGGCGGATCTGTGCAACAGCTGGGCGTGCAGGGGCGGGGAGACCGCCGTTGGAGTGCCAATCCTGCAAGGGTAAAAAGGTGGACAGTGGTCGTGATGACGGCCGTGCACACCGGGTATGTGACCCAGGGAACGAGGAAACCACTCTTTTGCTGAATTGTTGGGTACCGCAGCCACTTGGGCATGTGGCGAAATCAAATGAAAAGGCAACAAAAGATTCTCCACCCGGCCTTCCACCGGGGGATGGAATGGTCTTCCTACCAGCTCCAAAGCAGTGGGTTTCGTTGACCCTGGGGTGCTTTGAAGCCTTTCGTGGGTTCTTGGCGGCCGGCTGTGAGACGGGTGGCGTCTGCTTCCTGCGGTGGGCTTCACGCCGGGACCGGGCCGAAGGGGCCACAGGGGGATGCCCTTGGCGACAAGCAGGCGGGGTGCGGGATCTTGAGCCGCACCCATGCAGGATATGCTGGATAGCCTCCCTCTGCTGCTTCACCGTCGAGAAATGCTGGGCAAAGTCTTCGATGGTGTTGCCGAATAGGCCAGCCTGGGAGATAGGGGCAGCAAGGAACCGTGTCTTGTCGGCCTCACCCATCTCGACCAGGTTGAGCCAAAGCTGGCGCTCCTGGACCACTAATGTGGACATCGCCCGCCCGAGAGACCATGCCGTGACCTTTGTCGCCCGGAGAGCAAGTTCGGTTGCTGAGCGCAGTTCCTGCATCAGATCTGGGGCGGAACTACCTTCATGCACTTCTTTTAGCACCTTGGCTTGGTGGACCTGCAGGAGAGCCATGGCGTGCAGGGCAGAGGCGGCTTATCCAGCAGCACTATAGGCTGTGACAGTCAGGGACAACGTGAACCTACAGGGCTTGGATGGGAGCTTTGGGCGTCCGCGCCAGGTGGCGGCGCTCTGCGGGCATAGGTGCACCACGAGTGCCTTATCCACCTGGAGAATCACCGTATAGCCCCTAGCCGCCCTGCCATCGAGGGTAGTGAGGGCGGGGGAACTGAGAAATCGGGACCGGGCAGTAAAAGGTGCCTGCCACGATTTTGTCAGCTCCTCATGCACTTCCGGAAAGAAAGGCACTGGAGCGGGGCATGGCTGCTTTGAGCAGCCCGGGAAAGCATGTCCGTCATTTCTGCATCAGCCCATGACTAGACAATCGTCCCCGAAGGGGGAAGACCAGCTGAGGCTTCTGCATCTGACTGGACAAGCCCGCTCTCCAATGCTGCGCTCGAGAGCTCATCAGCTTCGCGGGCTCCGAACAAAACGAGCCAGCGGACTCATCCAGAAGCCCAATCGGGGCAGACGAGCATGCTGGGGAATGGGAGGTCCGCGGGGGGATACCCGGCGGAGGCGGTCCCATTGGGGTCCCCAAATCGCTAGCCGCACTGGCCTCATACCCGTAGGTAGAAAGACTGAGGCGGGGAGCGCTGGGGCGGCTTGCATTCTTACGAAAGCAAGCTGTGACCGCAATGTTGCCATGGTCATGTTCTCGCATTGAGTACATGAACCATCCACGAACGCTGTCTCCGCGTGGGTCACGCCCAGACACGAAAGACAGCGATCGTGACCGTCTGAAGTTGAGAGATAACGACCGCAACCAGGAATAACACACAAACGGAAAGGCATCTTTAAAAAGATGTGTCTTTAAAAAGACGTTCCGTGTGTCGCTCTTTTAGAGAAATATACTCTTTTAGGAAAATATACTCTCTTTTTTCTGCCGAAGCGCCCAGGGGCGTTCTCTGCAGTGCACCAGTGCAGAGGAGGGAGAAGCCGCTGAAATGCGCTGTCAGATCCAGCAGAGATAAATGAACAGTCAGCTCAGTAAACATCGACCGTTCGGCTCTGAAGAGAAAATCTGAATGAGTGGTTGCACGCCAGCTCCTTTTATAACCGTTTGTCCGGGGGAGTGGCATGCAAATACCACTCGCCAATTTTCATTGGCTTTTTATCAAAGACCAGAGGTGTCTCGGGCTCCCAAGTGTGACCCCTAGTGTCACTACATCGACACAACTTCGAGTGAGTGACAGATAGGAAATTGGCCTGCTAGTTAGATAAGTTATCTAGCTTGTTGATTTTCCCATGTAATAAAAAAATGGTAGATATCTTTCTATAGTTTAGCAGATAGCCTTAAGCATCCATCACACAGATATGATTTTAGATTGTGTGTAGCTTCCTGTTCACAAGGAAAGTGTGAGGGGGCTGTCTGCATTTGGACATTCTGCTTAGTCTGCAAGCCTTTGGTGACTATTCAGTGTATGGATTTGTGAAGAACACACTGCTGGCTACCAATTGTTGTACTTCTTTTTCTGTTGTAGAGATGGATAGAGACTATGGCTTCCTGCTCAGCACCCTCAAGTGGAGGAGGCAGCTGACTGCTGATGAGCTTAGGTTCATAGCAGAGGAGGACATGGCTCATGAGGGCATGAAGAAGGAGGAAGATCTGCTGGCCCAGGTACTACTGCAGGAAGACCCGGACCACGAGGAGATGGAGGATGAGATGGAACCTGATCCCCAGCCAAGACCATCAACTGGGTATGTCTGAATGTTTATGTATTGTTTGTTTCTATTTCTCATATGACTGATACTCACAGTAACACTAACACTGTTACTCTTATTATTTTGTGTATGGCTAGCCATTCTCGCACAGGTCAAGTCAGCTAGAAAGCGTAAATGCTTCCCTGACTCTGTTTCTAATACTTCGAACTCTGACATCGATTCACAAGCACCAAAACCTCTCCCATTTAAGCCTAGCCGTCCATTTGGTATTGACTTAGGTAGCGTGTGTCAGGCTGTGCGGTCAACCTCCAATATGATGTTGCGAGAAATTTAGTTTTTCATGCTGTTTTTTACTCAGGCTGTAGTTGATGAGATATGCAGCTTTACAAACCGTCAGGGGTGGGAGCTCGTCCTAAACTGTCCGTCATATTCCAGCAACCAAGGAGTTTGGATGGAGGTGACCCCCAATGAATTTTACAAATTTCTTGGGTTGCTCATTTACATGGGGTTTTCAACTCTCTCTGATTCCCATCGTCATTGGGGAACCAAGTCACTTCAGGGCTCGTGGGCGAGGGGATTTGTCGCATATGCATAACATGTCGCGTGACCACTACAAGGCTCTTTTAACAGCTCTACATGTTGTAAACCCTACCACAGAGGATAATCAGGATCGCCTTAGGAAGTTGCATTATCTTATGGACCACCTCAAACAAAAATGCCAGCAGCTCTTTCAGCCTAACCAAAATCTTGCAATAGTTGAACATATGGTCAAGTCTAAAGCTTGGTAAGGATTTAAACAATACTTGAAGGGCAAGCCTACTCGGTGGGGTTTTAAATTATGGGTAATTGCAACATCAGACTCAGGGTATACTCTCGACTTTAATGTTTACTCAGGTAGTCGTGATGGGCGTGTCACTGACTTGGCTGCCAAAGTAGTTGAATCATTACTACAGCCATTCAAAGACCAGGGCCACAATGTTTGGTTTGACAACTTTTACACGTCCCCAGCTCTTATGGTTAAGTTGTTAGAAATGGGAACTAATGCCTGTGGGACATGCAGGGTGAATCGTAAACTGTTTCCTGCAGAATTTAAAGACATCAAAAGATGGGAACGCAAGACAGCTCATGGGGATATGAGGTGGTGTAGGATTGAGGGGAATATACTTGTTATTCAGTGGGAGGACACGCGTGCAGTTACATGCCTCTCCAATTTCCACAATGCGAATGGCTCAACCGAAATTACTAGGTTTGTAAAAAAAGATGGCGACTGGACAAAAGAAGTAGCCCTCCAGCCCAATGTCATCAGCGATTATAACAAAAACATGGGCGGTGTTGATAGATCAGACCAAATGATAAAATCTTACGACGTCCTACAAAAATCTCAGAAGTGGTGGAAGACTCTTTTTTTTCCCACTTCATAGACATTGTCGTCATCAATAGTTTCATATTGTTTAAGGAATGGCAACACATTCATGTGGCACCAGGGGATGAGCATAGACCGGTGAACTTAACCCAGATAAATTTCAGAGAAAACCTGGCTCGTCAGCTGGGAGGTATCGATATTCACACAAGTTTCCCTTTGCATACACTAAAGCCTGTAGTCCCTCCTTCGTCATCACTCCACACAGCCCATGCCCCTAAATTTGAGGAGTCCTTAAAGAGATATTGGCTATGCTATCAGAAAAGTAGGACTGAAAATAAAACTAAAGTAGCTTGTTGTGCACTGGAATGTAATGGCAATAGACTTTGCTTGGTTCGTGATAGGAACTGTTTTCAGTCTTGGCACTCAGCTGAGTGTGACCAGTTTCGCGAAGAGGCCTAGGTTGGGCTGTGTTTCTGATGTTGTTGTCCTCCCCCTCCCCTCTTTTCTCCCTCTCTTCTCTCCACAGGTATTGCAGTTGTTGAGTATTTATGAATTTATATATATTCTGTTCCAGCACTCTTTATTAAAAAATTTATTTACTGTAGATAGTTTGATTTTGTATGTTTTGCTGTGTAATTTGTGTGTAATTCTAATGTTCAAATGAAATAAAATGTGTGTTTTACTGAACACATAAAATGTATATTTCAGTGTTTTTGTCCTTCAATTTCAGATGCAATCTCAATTTATTATTACAGGTGCTCAAAAGGAGTATTTCGGAAGTGGTCATGTGAACATTCTAAATGTTTGTTTTATTCTGTTTTCCCACTAATCACTAGACTGGTCATAACTTTTAAACAATAGATTATATTTCTAATCTGTCTGCTATTCTACATTGCCCACAAAATTAGGTATATTTCATACACACCAAGTTTCCCTCAAGCTTGTAATTAAAATGGTTGAAAATGCAGTTGTCTGATGAAGTATGGTGGCCGGAGAAGATTTTTGTAAAAATTGCTGTGTGAAATCTTATTGATAAAGGACGATTAGCCTTAAATAATCATACATATATTTATATAATTTGAAAGCCCTATTTCTTCTCTTCAATATGGTATATACAGTTCAGGTGTGTGATGTTATATGAATATGAATGTGATATGAATATGGATATGAACACCATATTCTGGCACAGAATGGAATTTTCGGAATTTTGGGCTCAGGCTTTAAAGGGTTAATCAAATTATTTCAAATTATCTTGCTTCTGTCATCAATTATACCAAATTTAATATCTGTGCACATATGTCCACGAATATTATTTGTAGCATTTGCATAATTTTTCATTTTGTATTCAGAATTGTGGTACTGTATATTGATCCTAGCTCTCACTGTCAGTGTCTGTCATATGTGGAAATGTGTTGACATTTCAGTCCAGTAAATTATCATGATAGATGGGTTCGTCTTTCTTCAATGCAAATAGCTTCATGAATTTGAGTTGCACTCAAGATGGTATTTCTCTAAATGTTATACAGATGTAGAGCAGCCGACAGAAATCGTGTTGACTTACCAAGTTCATGATAACAATAGTGTTCATCTCCTCATCTTTCATGTTCTAAAACACAGAAACACAAAAATAAATTGTAATCCATTAACTCTAACACTGAATGCATGTTCAAGGATGGTGTGTGTTTGGCAAGAGATATCAATGTTTTTACTCTGACTGACAAATATGAGTTTTAGGATGTAATGCATTAAACCAGCATTATATTGTATGAGGCCAGTTATATCTATATTCAACCTTTTTTAAACAGTTTTCATTTTTTGCTTAAAAAGGACATTTCTTAACCCTGACCTCATTTTAAAAGGACCACAGTGAATGCCGTAAACACCAAGTACTATATTTACATTTTTTATAATATCTGATATTAAACCATAATATCTGATTATTTCTAAAACTAGCAAGCTTGATTGCTGATATAAACCGTCAGACCAAAAGTATAATTTATCATTTGAGTGTGTTTGTGGAGGGGGGTATTGTAAACACAAAGTGTGTTTGGAACCAGGGCCGGTGGTGATGGAGGGAAGGGGGAGATATAATTGACAGACAAGAAAAAGACCTGAGGCTCAATAGATAGATAAGCACACAGTTCTGCAATGCTATTTAAAACTAGTGTAGGAATGTCAGAGGGACAGCTGTCCTAGGCCCAGTAAAGAGCACAAACAGAGGGGGGATGGGTCAACACTCACCAAGGCTGTAGCAAATGGGGTGAAAGGTGGTTACAATTCCAGGGGCTCACAGGTCCAGGGGGGCCCACAATTTTATACTGTATTTTTCTATATGAAAGGGGCCCAGAGCAATATACAGTCATGGGGCCCAGAATTCCTTACTACAGCCCTGACACTCACCATAACACTTGCATAGACTCTGTATACACACGTATACGCGCGTAATGCATAACATTATTTCAATGTGTGGACATTTCAAGACAGAATATAATTATTAAGATTAATAGGCTGTATTAATGCTGTCAGAGTAGAGATTGAATTTGGACATTTCAATACATACAGTAGGTTACTGGAGCTCAAAAATCATGTAAAATAACTGTTCATTAAGCCTGTAGTGAAAGTTTTGTTCCTTTCTGTTCTGGGATATGAAAAGGACAACTTGATTAAATCTGTGCAAATATGTGCATGTGTCTGGCTTGTTACCCTAGAGCTGGTTATTAAATCCTTGTGTTAGGAAGTAAAGGATACCACAACCTGATTCACATACTGGATTCAAACTCAACAGTTGAACCAACAATCAGGCCTGATTTAACAAAGCATTGGAGCAGTCCTTTTGTAAATATACACAGTACTACCCATATGTGTCAAATACGGTTTTAGACTCTGTTTAGACTTTTTGCTTATATCATATGATTAAAGTTCCCAATAAAGTTGAGGCTGAGAAACTCCTTCTCTGCATGTCAAATAACAGGGAAGTTTAAACTTAAACTCTGAGGAATGTTAAAGTGTAATTAATAAGTTAAAATTAAAATTAGCATGTGTCAACATTGTCCCTTATGATGTGCATATCTGATTGTTAATGGCTGTAAAACACTTAAGTGTTTTATGATCCTTACACTAGGACCTGGATATACAGTCCTAAAGTATGAGGACAAGGCCTCAGTTATCAGTGAAAATTAATCATTTATCTGTAAACAAACCAGTCAACAAGAGTTATGATATCGGAGCACAGTCGGATTGGGAGACTACATTTTACTGGAAATTTCAGGATTCTTGCGGCCCACTGGATATAAATCTAATCATAGATATCTATTCTTCTTCTACTCTTTATTATTACTATTATTATAATTATTGATTTATATATGGGTTTCATAGGCTTCTTTGCAGATGAATTGAAGTGATTGTGCATCATGCCACATTTAGCTGCAAACTTTTCATTCTTTTGATGTGTTATTTTTCATCTGCACCACCCTTTGGGGCTGTTCACACCAAACATGTTTTTGAATCCGATCGCACTGTTTTTCAGTTGTTTTCCAATGTAAACATGCGCTAGAATAACATCTTTAACCATTGCAGTAGCTATGATAACAGCTGGGCATGTGAAACATTCAGGAATTAACCATTATGGGGGCCATTTTTTATTTTCAAAATTAAATATGTTGTACAGTAATAATCTTCTGTATTAAAGAGGATTTATTCATTTACTTGGCTATTTGTTACATCTTACATTTATTTATTTTATATCATATTGTGCATCAGTCTGCTGGCGACCCAGAGAGAAAAATCGCGCCCCTCTCAATCCTACCCTGTATTTGAGTATTCATCTCATGGATGATCAAGTTTAATGTTGCAGTCACTGAAAGGCAAAATCAATTTTAAATGGCTAAATTTGAGAATTATTCTATAGATTACAAAATCTTTACACGTGTAGTACAACTCCAGGTGTGTCAGTGTGTTTATCTTCATACCAGGCTGAGGAATGATGAAAGAGTCATGCCTATCCTAACAATGACTCTTTCCTCTGGTGTCTTTGCAGGCCGCACTTTGAGGTTGTATGAAGAGAAGAGTTTCTTCGTCAGCTGATCTTCCTTTTCTGATGCACCTGTAGAAAGGATGTTGTTTTTCTTTCTCAGACAAAGCTTTTCTTGATTTTTTGACATATAAGAGTTCATTGTACTATAAATACATGCTGTAAGTTTCTGACTCAAAACTTTCTCTCTGGCCCAAAAACAAAAAAAAAAAAGATTAATTGACACCAAGCTGCAAAAACGGCTCGTTCTCTACTTCTATCAGAAAAGACTCTGGATTATTGGGATTAATAGGAACATAGAAATACTTATATCTATGGATGCACTGATATGGAATTTCTGGGCTGATACCGATAACCGATAATTCACTGCTCATTGCGGCCGATACAGATAACCGATCTTTTAAAAAAAAGTTTTAATCTTTAATCTTTTAACATGGAACTGCTAGCTAATTCATTAAATTTAAAGTTTCTCATTTGAAAAACATGTGTCATTTAAAGCTTGGAATATGGACTTGCTGCTATTTAAGGTTTGGAAGATGTAACATGAACCAGAAATGTGCCTATATTAAAGATGATACACTTGAATAGATTGTATGGTGCCCAGGGGCGGACTGGGACTAAAAAGTGGCCCTGGACTTTCTGGCCCAGAGCGGCCCACCAAACCCGGCCCACAACACAGTTTAAACACAGCTCAGTTTAAAATTTTTGTGTGGAAAAAAAATACATTTCTATTGACTGCTAGCAATGACAACGAGCCCCACCAGTGCAAAAATTGTCATGACTTTAAAACATATAAACCCACTGTAAATGTGATGAGTGGATTTTTTAGAGGAAGCACTAAAAATATATATGGTAACAATTTATAATAATGGTCCATCATTAATAGGTAATTATGCCGGAATTAATGCAGGACAAATGAGTAGTACTACATTAACACTTTAGTTACTACTATAAACTAATATGGAATCATGATTAACCAATCAGTAAGTAATAGCGAACTGATGACTGAGGTAGTTCACTGTTAGGTAATCAATAATTACTGAATTTGATCTGCCTCATTGAGAGCTATCAACTAACTATGGATAATTTAAAATAACTACTTAACATGTGTCTAAAATGTGAATGATTATGTTTTTTTTATCATGCATGGGTTCTTTGTGGGAATTCATTTATGAATGTAACAGGTCACTAAATCAAGGCTACAATGTCTGGTAGAGTATCTTAGTCAACAATGTAATCACATATTCAGGATTGATGGGGCCCAAATTTAATAACGTAATAATTAAACATGAAAAAATCCATATCAATAGACCAATGTTCATAATGGGGCATGTCCCCCTCAATGTCTATGGTGGTTACGGCCATGATCATAGTCAGCTTACCTTACAGAAATAAAGGGATGTATATGCCCAACCTGTGTATTCCTTGGGATATCTCTTTGTTCATTAGAAAAACATGTTTGATATTGCTGAAGGTCTTTTTTAAATAATTCTGGTAAGCCATAATTAATGAGTCAAGTGTTACCACATAAGTATTAAGGAATTACTAATGATCTGGACCATTATTCAAAAGTGAGGGTCATGGTAACGCATTGTTAATTAATGAGATCTTACTGTTTCCTTCCTTGGGAGTTAAAGGTTATCTGGACCATAATTCTAAAGTGAAAACACATTATAAACCATTAATAGTAACAGAGGTGTTACTTGTCAGTTAGTAATGAATACTCAAGTGTTTGTTCCTACATTTTTTTATTTTTTTTGTGGATTGTTTCCCCTTTTTCACCCAATTTGGAATGCCCAATTCCCAGTGTGCTTTTAAGTCCTCGTGGTCGCGTAGTGATTCGCCTCAGTCCGGGTGGCAGAGGATGAATCCCAGTTGCCTTTGTGTCTGAGACCATCAACCCGTGCATCTTATCACGTGGCTTGTTGAGCGCATTGCCATGGAGACATAGCGCATGTGGAGGCCATGCGCCCCACCGAGAACGAACCAAATTATAGCGACCACGAGGAGGTTACCCCATGTAACTCTACCCTCCCTAGCAATCGGGCCAATTTGGTTGCTTTGGAGACCTGGCTGGAGTCACTCAGCACGCACTGGGATTCGAACTAGCGAACTCCAGGGGTGGTAGCCAGCTTCTTTTACCACTGAGCTACCCAGGCCCCCCTACATTTTATTCATTTAATCAAACAGATCAAACAAACATTCACAGACATTCAAAAAAAAAAAAATTCTGGCATTGAATTATGAATCATTGAAATAATTTAACATAATTGCATAGGCTACAAACATTTAGCAGGATCATACTTTTAATTGCTGGTGCTCACGGTTACTACATGTTTTAAAAGTCTTATCTCTTAACATAAAGTAAAATAATAAAATTATGTGTCTAAAGGACAAGTGTGTTGATCTCTACAAGACTTCAACAGAAAACGGAGAGAAAACCGCCGTACACGAATGGCGTTCGGTATGAACAGAACAGAATGTATGTTAAAGTTTCGCACTCGCACTCGCTTTTCATTCAGTTTCAGCGCGAGCACTGAATATGGCGAACCCTGATTGGATTAGAGACTTGATGGACCAGACACTCATTATTTTTTTTCATTGGATTCATTGTTACTCATTGTTACCTACAGTATCTATGAATAACAAATTTATTTTAAAAATGTTTTCAAAATTTTTGTGTATATTCAAGTGTGTATTCATAAATTTATAATGCGTTACCATGACCCTCACTTTAAAATAATTAGTAATTCCTTCATGTTTATGTGGTAACACTTGACTCATTACTTATGGGTTACCAAAATTATTTTAAAAAGACCTCCAGCAATATCAAACCTGCCGAAGTTAATAATTTCTAATGAACAGAAGTGATAGCCCAAGGAATACACATGTTGGGCACATACATCTGTAAGCTGACTATGATACTCTAACAGACACTGATGCCATGATTTAAAGAGCTGTTATGTTCATAAATTAATTCCAGCAAAGAACACATGTGAGGCGCATGTTTCTCTGAAGGCACATTTCATGATCATGTTTACAATTAAAACATAATCATTCGCATTTTAGACACATGTTCATGTTTTGATTAGTAATTGAGTAGTAGTTATTTTAAATTAGACATAGTTAGTTGATAGCTCTCAATGAGGAAAATCAAATTCAGTAATTATTGATTACCTATCAGTGAACTACCTCAGTCATCAGTTCGTTATTACTTACTGATTGGTTAATCATGTTTCCATATTAGTTAATAGTAGTAACTAAAGTGTTAATGTAGTACTACTCATTAATCCTGCATTAATTCCTGCATAGTTATCTATTAATGACGGACCATTATTTTAAAGTGTTACCATAAATACTGTATAGATCAGACAAATAACATGTCATAAAAACTTTTTTCCCCAACATACAGATGTTAAGTTAAAATGTTCATGAAAGTACAAGGGAAAGTGTGTATTTTAGGTGCTGTGACAAGTCATAAAGATCTTAATCACCTTTCAACTTTTTTCTAGAAGTGCAAATAAACTATTGCCTTAGTTAATATGAGGTTGTGGAAACAACAAGTATAGTAATGATATATTATATACACTATATTGCCAAAAGTATTCGCTCATCTGCCTTTAGACGCATATGAACTTAAGTGACATCCCATTCTTAATCCATAGGGTTTAATATGATGTCGGCCCACCCTTTGCAGCTATAACAGCTTAAATTCTTCTGGGAAGGCTTTCCACAAGGTTTAGGAGTGTGTTTATGGGAATTTTTGACCATTCTTCCAGAAGCGCATTTGTGAGGTCAGACACTGATGTTGAACGAGAAGGCCTGGCTCGCAGTCTTCACTCTAATTAATCCCAAAGGTGCTCTATCGGGTTGAGGTCAGGACTCTGTGCAGGCCAGTCAAGTTCTTCCAAACCAAACTCGCTCATCCATGTCTTTATGGACCTTGCTTTGTGCACTGGTGCACAGTCATGTTGGAACAGGAAGGGGCCATCCCCAAACTGTTCCCACAAAGTTGGGAGCATGGAATTGTCCAAACTCTCTTGGTATGCTGAAGCATTCAGAGTTCCTTTCACTGGAACTAAGGGGCCAAGCCCAGCTCCTGAAAAACAACCCCACACCATAATCCCCCTCCACCAAACTTCACAGTTGGCACAATGCAGTCAGACAAGTACCGTTCTCCTGGCAACCGCCAAACCCAGACTCGTCCATCAGATTGCCAGATGGAGAAGCATGATTCGTCACTCCAGAGAACGCGTCTCCACTGCTCTAGAGTCCAGTGGCAGCGTGCTTTACACCACTGCATCCAACACTTTGCATTGCACTTGGCGATGTATGGCTTGGATGCAGCTGCTCGGCCATGGAAACCCATTCCATGAAGCTCTCTACGCACTGTTCTTGAGCTAATCTGAAGGCCACATAAACTTTGGAAGTCTGTAGCGATTGACTCTGCAGAAAGTTGGCGACCTCTGCGCACTATGCGCCTCAGCATCCGCTGACCCCGCTCTGTCATTTTACGTGGCCTACCACTTCGTGGCTGAGTTGCTGTCATTCCCAATCGCTTCCACTTTGTTATAATACCACTGACAGTTGACTGTGGAATATTTAGTAGTGAGGAAATTTCACGACTGGACTTGTTGCACAGATGGCATCCTATCACAGTACCATACTGGAATTCACTGAGCTCCTGAGAGCGGCCCATTCTTTCACAAATGTTTTTAGAAGCAGTCTGCATGCCTAGGTGCTTCATTTTATACACCTGTGGCCATGGAAGTGATTGGAACACCTGAATTCAATTATTTGGATGGGTGAGCGAATACTTTTGGCAATATAGTGTATGTATATATAGCTATACAAGATCATAAAATGTGTTTTAAAATAGTTAGATGAAAAAGTGTCACACAGCAGGACACTGATGACAATGCTTGAAATTTCATGTCAATTACTCACATAACTATGTGTAAATGTTTATTAAAAAAAATCAGTGAAAACAAATTTGGCCAGATTATGTACATATATAAATATACAAATATAAATATATGTAAAACATACCTTTTAAATTGTAGATCTTTGCATATATTTTGCAGATCAATTTATTATTTTCACTCTCTGTGAGTTTGTTGCGTCTTTATATCTGCAGTGTTTTAATTCCTTCCCCAGATTATTCTTGAGAAAAAGTGAAAAGGCCAATGCTTTGACAAGCGCTGTTTCTGCTATCCTTTAAACAAAGTAAGCCTCAAAGATTCAAATAGCCACACAGTAATATTTTTCATGACTTATTTATCAGGCGTGAGCATTATTCAGGGAAGCCCCGCTTCAGCTCCCAGAAATGCTTTGCGGTATGAATAAATTATGCAAATTACTATGTACTGCTCATAGCTTTACTGTTTGCTGATTTTATTTATGCTATTGTTATAGTATTTGTTGTAACTTGCAGTTATTTGTCATATACTGATTATTCAAAGCTCATCTTATTATTAATGTTTTTTTTTTTTTTTTTTTTTTTTGGTTGTCACCATTATTGTGAATTGTACATCAAATAAAGAGATCCACATGAGGTCTGCAGTAAATGATTACATATGGCTATTCTCTCTGATGCGTGAGTAATTTCAAATTAAAAGTCATCACAGAATTATAAAATAAAAGAAATAGAATTGTCTTGTTTTGCGGACTTTATTAAATGTCTACTCGGGCATATTGGAGCCTAGGGTATTTGCCTATATTGCCTGTAGAATGACCTGGTACTTGCATAGCAGTGGGCTGGCCCAAATTACCAAGTGCCCCACTGGGAAAATGCCCAGAGTTCCCTATGTCCAGTCCGCCCCTGATGGTGCCAATTTATATGAGTGTTTCAATTTCAAAATAAAAGCCATAGAATTGGCTTGTCTTGCAGACTTTATTAAATGTCCGCTCGGGTATATTGGAGCATAGGACGGTTGCCTATATCGCCTGTATAGACGTTCCGGTACTTGCACAG
Source organism: Myxocyprinus asiaticus (assembly GCF_019703515.2). Classification (NCBI taxonomy): domain Eukaryota; kingdom Metazoa; phylum Chordata; class Actinopteri; order Cypriniformes; family Catostomidae; genus Myxocyprinus; species Myxocyprinus asiaticus. The sequence goes on along the minus strand of NC_059345.1, from coordinate 22,635,740 downwards.
TAGCGGGCCAGCCCAAATTACCCAGCGGCCCACTGGGAAAACGCCCAGTGCTCCTTATGGCCAGTCCGCCCCTGATGGTGCCAGTTTATATGAGTGTTTACAGTAATCCATACAGTAATGAACTTCAAACAGCTGTGATAATGCATTAAACCAAAATGAGTCGATAAACAGCATGTAATGAAAACTAAACTACAAAACACACAATACAAACCCTAAACTCTGTATACATGGTGTATTATTAATGATAGCAGCCAGACTGTGTGTGCAGTGGTGTTTGTGTGTGTAATGGGTGCGTATGCGTGTCTCTTTCACAGCCACTTGTAACAGCGCTCATTTGTTTCAGTTTTACTGTATAATTTATGAAACGTGAACACAACAGTCATAATGGGAATAGGTAATATCATACAGATCAAATAGTCAATATGTTAGAAAAGTCTTAATTTGTAAAATACAACAAGCAGATTCGTTTCACTCATAAACTAATGTTTTTAGCCATCCCAAGTAACTCTGTAAAACTTTTTTCAAGATCTATGTACCGTGTTAGTTTGTATTGGGGCTTGTTTTAATCGCAATGCTGAGCTGTAAGTAACGATGTGCTATTTCCCACATTCTGTATACGTTTCATGAAGTAATATGTGAAAATGATCGCCCCCCCAAGTAACATACATACACGTTATTGTCACATTTTCGTTTATTGCCTCATGAAACATAAACAGAATATGGGAAATGGCATGTTGTTCCTTACAGCAGATGATTCCGAATTAAAACCAGACCCAAAACAACGTAACAAGGTGCAGAGATGTTAAAATAATCCTAACAGAGCAACAAGAGCTTGGCTTTCATTCACACAGACATGTTGTGTGTGCGCACACGCACTGATGCTTGTGGCTGTCCACAAGGAAAAGACGCCGCAGGCAGTCAGAGATAGAAACCGTAACAATTTATCTGCGAAAATATCGGCGGTAATTCCATTATTGGCACGATAATAATATTTTGATTTTCCCGGTTATCGGCCAATAATATATCGACCGCCAATATATCGTGCATCCCTTATATGCACTTATATCATTTGGTGTAAGTCCTGTCCTATGATTCAGCGTTCTGATACTTGCTTGAACTGTCGGATCCTGCCGGAAGCGATGACGGCAGAGAAGCAGAGCTTACCCCGCCCGGGACGGGACCTAAACTGGTGGTGATGGAGTGGAGGGGGCTAAAAACAACGGAATTAAGCCAACAATGAGAAACACCTGAGCGGGTTTATAAAGTGGAGGCTGTATTGTGATTGGATGAGATGCCTGATAGAATGAATCCCGAGATCTTTCTGCTTGAACTACGCTTACGCTTACATTTTCGTTGTTATGTGACATCACACAGGGCCCTTCATTAATGCATGAACGCCTCCACAGGAAGACATCATTGCCTATTTTTTACATCATCTCACCCTTGGTCTGCTAACTGACACTCAGTCGGAAAGGTAAAAAGGAGAGAGCAGGACAGATAGGCCTACTATTGCTGCACATCAAAGGGGACTTACACAGGACACCTTCTTGTGTCCATCTGGACTGTTTCTAATTACTTTTCTATATAAACGTGCACTAAACAGATGTCTTTGACCATTGTCATGCATCTCACAACTGCTTTTAAAAGACCCTGTGTCAAGTTATAACTATTAAAAGGAGACCTTCATTCTGTTGCGCTGCGTCATGCTGTTTTGAGTATAAATGCGTCCTGGACACATTCTTGCTCCCATCTACTCTATTTTTAATTGTTGGTCTGTGTAAACATGCACTAGATGGATGTCTTTGATCGTTTTGATGCATTTTCGATGATGTGTGCTACATTTTAGGGGTGGAAAAGTTAAACTTTTTAAAGCGCGTCTCCTTATGCTCTGTTCCACTGCTGGTGCTGGCTGCGAGAGACACATACCATCCTGTGTGTAAACAGACAAGGAAGATGTGAGATGTGGCTTTGTGAACCACATTTCGCTCTGTGTGTAAGCAGACATCAGGCTGAAGATGTGAAATGTCGTGGCTGTGATGACCAGTGTCTCTGCTATGGCTTTTGTTGAAGCACTCCAACATTAGGAAAGAGCTGATAAAGTTTAACAGTTCCTGATTGCGTCAATGCAGGATTATGTGTGTGTGGCACATTCACTGCAGATTATATGCATTCAGCTCATTTCAGTGTGTATTATACTGTATGAGTTTTTGGCACATATCAGCATGAATTGCTTTTGAACCAATCACAATATGATTCAAGCTTTAAAAAGGAACCGTTATAGAAAGATGGGGTAGTTAAAACACTATTTTAACATGACCGCAGATCCATAAGCAACGAGTTTCATTCATTAATGTTTAATCTGTCATGACCGTTTGATATCTAGGCTATAGTTTATGGTGCTGCTGGGCTTGAGTAAACAGTTTAAAACATTCGGATGCAATGTGCGTTATGTGTAAACCCTGAAATATAGTTTTAGTTGTTGTGGAGCTGGTCCATTCTCTTCTGATTGAGATTCAAATATATACAGTATGGCTGTATTCATACAGAGGCTGCACAATGTTAGCCAATCATAACAGTGGGCATTTACATTTAAGTGTTAAAGAGGAAAAGAGCCAAAAATCGTTTCAGTCAGAGGGCCAGAGACAGGGTGGAAAATGATTATATATTACTAAATGCAAAAAGCTTTATTAACATAATACACACACTTAACACATTATTGGGAACACTATGGTACAAATTTTTAGGAATAAGATTTTAAGAATATTTCAGCTCTGTAGATCCTCACAATGCAAGTGAATGGTTACCAAAATTTTGAAGCTCAAAATAGCTTATAAAGGCAACATAAAAGTAATCCACCAGACTCCAGTGGTTAAATCTATATCTTCAGAAGCTATATGATAGGTGTGAGTGAGAAACAGATCAATATTTAATCCTTTTTTACTACAAATTTACCTCCCTGCCCAGTAGGTGGCGATATGCACGAAGAATGAAAATGAAGATTAATTTTAAGGACTTAAATTTTGATCTGTTTCTCACCTACACCTATCACATTGCTCCAGAAGACATAGAGTTAACCACTGGAATCTTTTGGATTACTTTTATGCTGCCTTTATGTGCTTTTGGAGCTTCAAAGTTTTGGTACCCATTCACTTGCATTGTATGAACCAACAGAGCTGAGATATTCTTCTAAAAATCTTTGTGTTCAGCAGAAGAAATATAGTCATACACATTTGGGATGTCATGAGGGTGAGTAAATGATGAGATAATTTGTGTTTTTGGGTTAACTATCCCTGTGGAAGGCTTCCGTATGTCATGTGGTACATGATTAAACATGTGTTTATAAGGAAATTTCAAAATGTGAAACGTTCCTAAATAATGTTCATTTAAATCTTTACTTATTTTAAGTAGCTACAATGTACATCCAAGTAAAAGTCACTATATTAACTGAAATGTTTTTGTTAAATTTACTCCCTCACTTTAATCAATTTTATGCTAATAAAGTTAAGTAGATTTTACTTTTTACTTTTATTAGGCCTAGTCACTTTTTTTTTTTTTTTTTTTTTTTCAGCTTTCGAAGGTTAGAATAATTTCTAAACGGCCGTTCTAGGGGCGCCACATTCATAAAGTCTCGCACAGCTGGAGTTGTACAGAATGAGTTTTGACAGTTACAAATGACATACGTCACCGCGCCACCTTCATTACCAACCGCTACAACCAAGTGCTGCTGGCTTTGAGCAGCATACACATTTACAACAGTTTATAGTGTCTTTAACCGAGTTTTATGGTAAGTAAAACTTAAAGCGGCTTTTACTGAATTAAAATAAAACAGAACCTGTATTCCAATTATGAGAAAGTATAATGCGTGAAACTGTGCGGAAATAAGAACTCTTTATTTTTCATGCATGAGCATTTGTATTGTGAGATAAATGAGGCCTAACGGAGAATATGCCATCTACTTCTTTACTGTACGAAAGCTCCCTTTCAAATGACCATAATTTACCTCTCCGAACCACATTTAAATAAACTTCAAGTTAAAAGAGTTGCCGAGTCTGGCTGGCTCGATGTACATTTTTCCTCATTTTCAGTGGTCCCTAGAGTATTCTTGAAAACATGCCCATTTAAAAAATGATGACTACAAGAAAGCATGAGTGATTTTAGTAATGTTGTATTATCCTCTTAACAACCACTCTGGTCTTTTCAGTCAATGTAAAGAAAACAACTTGGATTTGCTATGAGGGAAAGTGTGTTAAAAATGTCTTTTTACGCGCGTAAAGTCGTGAAGTTCCATTAAATCGTAACGGGACATGCGTTATAATAACATGCGTTAAAAGAGCGCTGGTGAGTCGCACGCGCTAATAAATGCGCACAATGCCGAAACTCAGTTTAGAAACGTCAACTTACCTCCCACTGCGCACAAGCCATAGAGGCAACAGGTAATTAGAAGCCATTCCTGGGCCTTCATAGCGATTTACAAAATGAAACTATGGTGATATCTTCATAGAAAGTTAACATGTGAGTCCATTTGTGTTCTTTTCCCCCCCAGCACTAACAGTTGGCGTGTAGTCAGGCTGCTGTCACTCTGCGCTCGGGTTACAGGCGCTCGTGCACTTACAGAGAAAGAGTTCACGCGTCCCATATCAAAGATAAGGTAACAACAAACGTTTCATTGAAGTACAGTCACATTTTTGTGTTGAGGATATATGCGTCCTTGTAAAAAAGAAAAGAGAATGCCTTAGGGGGTTACAATTTCTACAAGAAACACTACTACTACTACTACTCTCTCTCTCTCTCTCTCTCTCTCTCTCTCTCTCTCTCTCTCTCTGTCTGTCTGTCTGTCTGTCTATCCTAAATTGTCTAAAGGGGATTGTTTTCTAATAAAAATCACTGCCCATATACAAAGAGAGCACTGTGGCATATTTAAATGTAACTGTGATCCCACATGAGGTTGGCCTTTAGAATGGAGGCTATTCAATGACACATTAAAATTCATGTAAAAATTACAAACTATTTCCTGCAGCTTGCAAAAGAGGCAGAGCACTCACATCAACACACTGAGGTCGGTGCTGAGAGTGAGCTTCGAAGTGTTTCGATGTGTTTGAATCCATGCCAGCATATATAGGCTGTTTATACATTTCTGGGGTGCTTTTGGCCCAAGAAGGATATAACATTAATGTGCTGTACTTTTGTGTAATACATCAGAGCTGTTAAAATGAATTATGCACCATTATCCCGCCAATTAGATTAAAGGAGGAGATTTATTTTGGTGCAAAGGAGTGTTGACACTTTGACAGAGTTTTTGAAATCAGAGGTCAGGGCATTGCTGAAACACAGCGACAAGTTTTTCCTCCATAGTTTTGGTGAGATTGCAAGATAAAAGATGACAACTGCTCATTAAGCGAAGCTTGCTTTGTGTGGGAACAAGAAGTGAAAGACTGTTCCCACATGCCACCTGTCTCCTGTTCATCATCACTTGAGCATCCTGTCGAGCTGCCCTGTACTTAATTTATGGTGCACCACATTCACAATTTGGTTCACTGCCAATTTAATTATCATAGAAGTCAACTTAACAACTAATAACTAATATTGACTTGCCAGTACAATGCTATCTACCATAGCTGGCAAACGTAATTACAATCTTTAACTTAAATAAGGACATTGAACAATACAGTTGTATTTGCTACTAAAAGCATTTACACTGATCTCTTTCAGACTCATGAACACAAATGAAACAAATGACACTTTTGTTTTACAATCATACAAATATATTAGTTTTATTCAGTAATGATCATTAATATGTCTCCCTTAGACTTATACAAATAGATATAGATTCTATTGCAAATGCAGGGCTGAGAGTCTATGCAGGTTATTATAAGAGTAACAGTGAGTTAATAAATACTAAACAGGAATCATCCTCCTCATCATTTTTTTTTTTTTTTTATGTGTCCTGTAAATATTGGTTCATGCATGACTGTATTATGTTGTTCCTTCCACCATGTGGCTGACAATTGTTTGACTTTGGCTGCCAGGTTTATGTCTGTCCATCCTGTTTGTGAGATGGGGAAGCCAGAGTTCAAGCTATTCTGTCGAATCTGTCCCAGTAAGTGGCTATTGTATTTTTTTTTTTTAGCTATATAAAATTAAAAATAGTGTCATCGTGGCTTTGACAGGAAGACCTTTGCTTTGTCTCCGTTTGGAAGACAAGATAAAGTTAATATGGTTTATTTTTCCTTTTTTTTTTTTTTTTTTTTTTTTTGGAAGACTTCAGTACAATAACTTGGATCATCCATGCAGAACATACAAAAATTATTGGATTTGTTTGATATAAAGCATACTCTCAATGTCCATTAGCATATAGCCTATCTGGATTGATAAGAAGTGGGCATTGTAGTATGTACACACTATTATGTGTGCAGTTTCTGTAAAAGAGTGTCTGCGAAAAACAGCAGTCAATGTTGCCGCGGATCCCAACTAGTGTTCATGGGGTAAAATATCCTGACCTGTGTCTTCTTATACAGCAGAGAACAATATCCATGCCTATTCGCCCTCTGTCACCAAATGTCTTTTTGATCTTCCAGAAGTAAGCTAAATTGGGACATTTGCATCACAAGGTAAATGCAGAGCTGGCAACCCATATCAACACTGATCGATATCATCCAAACAAGAAAACTTTAACAACAGATAAACAAATTGACATTTGTTTACAGGGGTATAAAAACTGAAACCATGAACAGACAGACTAGAGAATAAACAGTTACAACTGTAATGTAGCATCACATGTGTATGACAACAAACATCTGATTTGGGAGGGATTAGAGTCATTTCTACAGTATTTAAACTCAAAAACAAAAACATGAATGAATGTTACATTTATATAGCACTTTTCTGACACTACATAAACTTTTATTATTATTATCATCCTTATTATTTAGATTGAGGTTCACTTGAGTTCAGAATGAATCCACTAAACTGACTATATTGCATCTGAATTCATATCAGCTCATTCAAAATCCATCCAAAGGACAGACATTTAACACAAACATTCAAACATCTGTGTAACACATCTCATCTCTATAGCCACATAATGGCAGGTTAACTCAACAGTACACTAAAGGTTACCTCAGAGGGATGATAGGAGAATATTGTGAGTGCTCCAAAGCTGGGGTGGAGCTGAGGTTTTTGAAGGTCACCCTCGCTACATGCATTTGATGAGAGACTAATACCCAGCTGCTGTGTATGTAATGCAGATGTAGATGTTCATGCTTTTAAAATGCAGCAGAACACACACACGCTGGTGTGGCTATCCTTATGATTACTCTCCATAGACATAATGATTTTTATACTGTACAAACTATAGATTCTATCCCCTAACCCTAACCCTACCCCTAAATCTAGCCCTCACAAAAAAAATAAATAATAAAAAATAAATAAATCTGCATTTTTACATTTTCAAAAAAACATCGTTTAGTATGTTTTGTAAGCGATTTGAATTATGGGGACACTAGAAATGTCCTCATAAACCACATTTATGGCATAAAACTGTAATTACCAGTTTGTAACCTAAAGAAAATGTCCTCGTAAACCACCCAAAACCGCCCACACACACATGCACACACGCGTGCACAGAGGCAATGACATTCAGCCGAGAGGAAGTGTGGCACATTTGCACAGTGCTTTTGTGAGGGCTAAGAGTTAG